>NC_136900.1:20476243-20638743 GCF_949152265.1 Phoxinus phoxinus | reverse complement strand
TGCAGGCAGGGATGGAGTTCACAAACACACTACTGACAGACCAGCCCAGATGGAGCCGTTGATAATCGCTGTACCATCTCCTCTTAACCAATCAATGGAGATATGGCGTTAAATAAATCTATGTGTCCATAATATTCAAATAATATGAATGCATTTTTTTTACACAATGAAAAAATAAACGTCTCCAACCTAGTGTTATTGATGAAATGCAGTGTACAAAAAAAAAATCATATTATATTTAATACATGCATAAGACATTGCGGAGACAGGGGTAAGTTGTCACTCAAAGTTCTCTTTTAAAACGTGTCAGACGGGAAAAAAATGATAGTGTGCTCAATCATGCGAGAAATTAAGATAGTCAGCACATGAGAATGCTGCTACATTAGTATTTTATTCCACATTAAACTTTTACTCCCTGTGCAACAGTGTGAGCTTAGAAGCGCCTCATATGGGCTATTTGCAATGTCAGACGTCATGTATTCAGTCATAAGGAAATTTAGAGGGACATGCAAATGAATAACTTTTCTAGTAAAAAATAAATATCTAACTATCTTTGAGAAACACAATCGCATAACATATCTAGGGTCTAGTATCTTAGAACTATTCTTTGTTTCTTTAATCAATAGTATGTGGGGTTCACATACATATTTGAACATCACTGTAGGGGCATGTTGTCACAAGAGGTCAGTGTGTGTCTAGTGAGCTGTATATCTTTTTCATTTGCAATAACTGGAAATATTCAATTGTGTTTTTCGAACCAAGACTTTAAGGCATGAACTTATTGTCCTTGAGAAATAAATAAATATTTACTGGAGAAAAAGTGTGACAACTTGCCCCAACCTCCCCTATTTCTTGAATTAAGTACATTTTTGACCCCACTGCCAAATATAGTTGTAATATTAATTAATGAATTTATATTATTAATAATTAATCAAATTTATGTTTTAATCAATTATACAAGGAATTAATGAAAATAATGTATTTAAATAATTAATACCTTATTGAAGTAATACACCATTTTACAAAATGTATTATGAAATAATTATTACATTATGAAACATTTATTGAAATAAAATTATATATTTTTTGCTTAAAACAATAAAAACAAGTTGCTAATTGAATAAAAAAAATATTTATGTAATATAGCCTACTGTAAATTAGTACTGTCAAATCGATTAATCACGATTAAATGCGATTAATCGATTAATCACATCTAACATAGAAGTTTGTATATATATACATACATACACAAACTTTTATGTTAGATATGATTAGTTATTTCGATGAATCGATTTGACAACAGTTTAAATAATCCCCCCCCACAATTTTCATTAATTTTGCCAATGAAGTAAAAAAAAACAATTTATAATAAGATACACAATTTACCTTGAAGGATGTTTAAACCATTAACCTGAAAACAAGACAAAAAATGCATTGAGAAAAATGTTTTTTTTTTTTTTGGCAGTGCAGCATGAAATCAGTGTGAACTTCACGTTCATTTACTCACCGTCATCTTTTACAAGCGTTGAGCCTCTAGATTCTTATGTGATCTTTATTCCCTCTGCTCTAAAGCTAAAAAAGTTACCCAGTTAACTGAGGCGCAAGGGTGTAAAAGGGGCAGGCACCAGATCACAACGTTGATGAACAGATATTGGGAAGAGCTTTAGGTTTTCTTTCCTGTAAGGCTCTCTTAAACACATCTTCCTAAACTCTGACAAATATATCCAGGAGCTATCAGTGGGATCGCTGCGAGTGTCTATAATGAATAATTGTTATTACAGCGCGGAGGAAGCCGGTGTCAATCACAACTGAGAGGCTGTGGAAAAGACGAAGTGAAATAAACATGAAACAAGCAGAAAACTCAAAAGAAAGTTATATAAAGCTCGCCTCCTTGAAGCTCAGCGTCGTACCTCTTTACCCTCAGCGCGTCTGTTCTATAATGGCACAAAGCAAGGGATGGGAAAGATGTTGTCTTTTTCATCTTCCTGCCTTTTGTTAACATGTATAAAGAAAAAGAGGAGAGAGGAGGAGGGTGCAGAAGAAGACGCCGAGGGTGCCTGGGATTGGACCCGGTCCCTGTTCACCCAATTAAAGGAATCTTGTGCTCAAAGCCCCAGCCTGGCAACATGTGTTCTGACATTTGTCTTCCTGAGTGTTGTGATATACAGCTCCATGGAGCTAAAGGATAAATTAGTAGCCCGCCCAGCTTCACACACTCGGACGGTAGCGTTTGATGGCTCGAATTTGTCAAGAATCATGAAGGAGACTGCATGTGCCTCCCATCTATTCCTATAATATAGAACCTCTGATAGCCTGAAGATAATATAAGCAAGTACATTGTTTTGTATCGGTTCATACGGAGCCCCTAAAGGGACATGGTGGTGGAAAAAAATATGAGATGGGAGGAAAAATAATAAGTCAATGCTTTTGCATTCTCTCGCAAATGTTTGACGTTCCCCCGAGAAACTTTGCGTTCCTGAGAAACTTTGTGTTCATTCGCAAAACCTTTGCGTTCAGCGAGAAACTTTGCGTACATCCGCAAAACGTTTGCGTTCCCTCAAGAACCTTTGCTTTCACTCGCGAAACCTTTGCGTTCAGCGAGAAACTTTGCGTACATTCGCAAAACGTTTGCGTTCCCTCAAGAACCTTTGCTTTCACTCGCGAAACCTTTGCGTTCAGCGAGAAACTTTGCGAACATTCGCTAAACCTTTTGCGTTTCCCCGAGAAAATTAGTTCATTCACAAAACCTTTGCACCCCGCCCCCTTAGAAACTTTGCATCCGCTCGCGAAACCTTTGCTCTCCGAGCAAATTTGTGTTCATTCGCAAATCCTTTGCGTTCCCCGAGAAACTTTGCGTTCATTTGCAAAACCTTTTTCCGTTCCCCCGAAAAACTTTGCGTTTGCTCGCATAACCTTATGCGTTTCCTCGAGAAAATGTGTTAATTCACAAAACCTTTGCGCCTCACTTAGAAACTTTGAATTCGCTCGCGGAACCTTTGTTCTCTGAGAAAATTTGTGTTAATTCGCAAATCCTTTCTGTTCCCCCGAGAAACTTTGCGTTCGCTCGAGAAACCTTTTACGTTCCCCCGAGAGACTTTGCGTTAGTTTGTCAAACCTTTTGCGTTCCCCCGAGTAACCTTTGTGTTCCCAGAGAAAATTTGTGTTTATTCGCAAAACCTTTGCGTTCTCCCGAGAGACTTTGCGATCGCTCGCAAAACCTTTGTGTTCTTCCGAGAAGGGACCAAATTTAATTTGTAATATGGCATATGTCAACAGGATATTCAATGATAAAATTTGAAGGACATGATCCTTAATATGTATTAAGAAAGTGAATTTTTACATCTTTTTCAAATTTTTACTCAACAGAGTACAATTTGATTTTATATTGACTTCGTGGTGCCTAAACCAAAAAAAATCCTTTGCAAACCTTGAAATTCAATTAAACTAGAACATAATTTCTCGCTCGGAGTATTTAATGAGTCTTATGATGTTTATCCTAACCTTACACACTTATTAAAGTCATTCTGATATATTTTAATCCATGTTGACTTTACATTAGCCCATTCCTGACCTGTTTTGTTGATTGGACTCTGTGCTAAACCAGTGTAGAGACGTTCCCTTAGTGACATCAGTGGCTCCATTCAGTCATTCCCAGAGATTAATATGAAATTCCACGTACATACACACACAAACAAAACACAACAAACACTAGTCTCCCCTCCCCAACCAAATACATGCACGTCCCTCGACCTTTCCGAGACCCGCACACCTCTGGCCTAGTATTTGTAGAGCACTGTGCTGATAGTAGGCCATCTTACGCACCTTTTGGGATGTTGTGCGAGTGTGTGTGTGTGTGTCTCTCGCAAGGTGAGTTGCAGCTAGAGGAGAAGGCAGGCTCGCGGTCAGCAGGGAGCGACTGGGCCGCGGGGAGAGGCTCTTAACTTCTGTCAGGTACAAATAACCACGCCATTTTTCACCTCCTGATTTTGAGCGCCGCAAGTCTCCCCAGTCATTTGAACTCTACACACATCCCATGATTCAATTCTGACTCTGGACACTTTGAGAGGCATGAGTGCAACAGATCCGGAAACAACACAGCGCGACATGTCCGATACATGCAATAGTTCTCGCGCTCAGGCCATATTCTAATAATTGCATAACATTGCCAAGAGACTTGTGGCTTTAGTCAAACTGGTGCACTCTATATTAGGGATCAATTAATTTATTCAAAAATAAAATACCCCACCGGTTAAAAGTTTGGACACGCTTGAATGACTGTTTTAATTCATCCTACAAACAGCTTGTGCATATATATAACTGTTGAAAATATAAAATAATTTCTTTAAAAAACAAACATTTATTTCTTTATTTGGTTGGATATCTTGAACCATTTATTCGTTTAAATATACCAGATAAATGAATGACAATTTTTAAGGCATGACCAGTTGTCAAATGTATGGAGCCCATAAAGCGACATGAGTTCTTTGCGAATGAATGCAAAGTTTCTTGGGGGGAACGCAAAAAAGATTGCAAAGGCATTCAAAAAAATAAAATAAAAATAATTCTCGTATCTCATATTTTTTGATAATCTTGACTTTTTAGCTTGAAAAATATTTAAATGTAAAAAAAAACCTAAAAAAATTCTCCTGGAATTTAAATTTTTCTGTAAAAAACCTATAAAGATGTGTTTACTTAAATCGTGTCATGGTTGTCTAAAGATTACATTTTGCTTTATTTTTACATTTTTGTGATGATAATAATAATACAATATTATTTTTGCCTTGAAAATGTTTCAACGTTTCAAAACATTCTCTAAAAAAGAATAAAAAATAAATAAAGATGTGTAGCCTACTCTTAAATCTAGCCATGAGTGTTAAATATTACTTTCTACATCAATACTTTTTTCCTTTTTGTCATCAAAATATTAATAAAATAAAATAATTCAACATGTTTTGATTTTTTTTTTTTCAGTTTTTGAAGAAAAGCAAAATATGTAGTCCACACATCTACACTACAATCTTAAATCTAGCCGTGTGTATACGTATAAGGTTTTACTTGATGATGACACCACTTGACATTAATAAAATGATATCACATTAAAAAATAAATTTTATCCTTTTCGTTTAAACTTCAATTCAAAACATTTGATTATTCGGATTCATCAACATCTTTATTTGTCATTGATTCTAGAGTGGCTAGAGTTTCATGGGCTGACATTAACCTTTTTTTTTTTTTTTGTTGCAGATTATCATGATAAATGGGCAGTTATTTTCTAATTAAATAAATTTGAATAAACATCCCATCTCCAAACATAAAAATGTTGTTATTCTCTTTGAGCCAAACAATTTATCCAAATGTTCTAACAGTACTTGTTATCCTATAGGGTTTTGACACTTTTAGGCATCTCAGAGCTGCTAGATGGTGCTGTTTGGTAGCATTGCCTGGTTACACCACAGAGACTCAGTGGACTCAGATTGCCGTGTTACTTCCTTTTTAAATGTATATTATTAGCACAGGCTCAGTCAAATAATATTATACGTATGCTTTTGGTCTGGAACAATGCAGAAAGCATTGAGAGCTGGATTAATGTTCTCGAGTGAAAGGCTCTCTCGCTTTGCCCAGGAGCCCTTCTGTGTGTGTGTGTGTGTGTGTGTATGTGTGTGTGTGTGTGTGTTTGTGTGTGTGTGTGTGTGTGTGTGTGTGTGTGTGTGTGTGTGTGCTGGTGTCAGACGTCTGTCTGCCATGCTGCACATCAGTCATTACTTTGAACTACCACAAACGTGTCACTCCATCTCTCGGTTTGATGTCTGCGTCAGATCAGAGTTTTACACACAATGGAGGCGCTCTGTGTTTCTGCTCTCCGCAGCGGCCGCACTGTTTCAGTGCTGTAAAAACACAAGCACAACTTTTAATTAAACAAAAAAAAGGCAGTACTAGCAGTTACTGATGAAATAAAGAAAGATCATGTGGTCTATATATATACACAGTGTTGAGGGGCCGCATTACAAGTAAGTTGAACACAAGCAAATGTACTTTATGTATTTAATCTCACTTTATTAACAAATGTCTTTGCTGCTTGCCTTCGAAACTAGATAAATATCACATTTGTGTTACATTTTTTAGTTTTTTAGTGAGTGTTGAACTTTCTTCTCCTGCGTCTCATTCTTCCGCACCGCTGAATGGTTTGTTTGAGCGGCGCCCTCTACTGTACTGGCGTGAATTTGCATTTCCTTCGGCCCGAGGCTTATTCATATCATTGGTGTGAAAGGGCCTTTACATTTGCCAAAAACATACTGTACATAGCACTTTTATTTTGTAACATAAAAAAACCCTAAAAAACCCCCAAGCCCAGCCTAGGTAAGAAAAAGTAACGCAAAAGTAACGCAATACTTTCCATAAAAAGTAACTAACACAATTAGTTACTTTTTTAGGGAGTAATGCAATATTGTAACGCATTACATTTTTTAAAGTAACATTATACATTACATATACAGTATTTACTGTATATATGTATATATACACACAGTAAATACTGTATATGTAATTCAAATATTGTCAATATTTGCTGATTGATTTAATTTCAATATGCACATTTTGACCTAAATAAACATGTACCTAAATAAACCCAATTGATAATATTATTAATAATAATGAAGACACTGTTTTTATATTGTATTTAACCCCTAATTTAATTTAATCTTCTCTTTTAGAGCACTGGCTGGAGTAGGATCATTTTATTTTATTTAGAACCAAAATCATTCTTCCATGGAAGCAGTCAAAAAAGTGAAATACCTTGATTTTTATTTTTTTTCAGTGCAAAAACAGCTTGTCTTTTCATTTATTTTAGGATAATTTCAAGTCCAAAATAATTAAACTGTACATATCCATGCGCAAAGCCAAATCGAAGCATAGGCTATATCAAGAACGAGAAGATCATTTTAAACACATAAACGATCAGCCGAACTGAAAATGAGGCCCATATAGACATATTCTTTCATATTTTGGCTGTAAACTTTATCTGAAGGGTGTCCTGTCTGGGGCCCTGCGCTGTCCTCTTCAAGTGCTCTCTTGATTTGAAATATTGTCTTACATAATGAGGGAGAAAAATAGAGCGGCTCTGCACTCCTGCGCCGGTGTCAGTTTAATCAATCATTTTTAAACACAGTGTCTCCCGCCCGGCATCCGCCGCATCCTTCCCCTGCTCCGGTCTAGCACGGCGGCAGCAATTCATCATCACTCAAAAAATGAAAGCGCCGGTGTATCAGACTCGTCCTTGCCTCTTCTTGGATTTAAACACAGGGGTGGGGGCTGATGGGAAGGGTGGCGGTGGGCCGATGGCGGGATATGATCGGTGATGTAAGAAAGGAGAGTTTTCCCTCTGCTCTCTTTTTATACCTCGCGCTGTCTTTCCATCTTCTTTGCTCCACTTTCTTCGGCGGCACTTCACGGCATTGAATTTTCAAAATGCAGGACGTGGGAGGCCAAAGACCAGGATAGTGGGAGGTCAAGAAGTCGGCGCACAACTTGAATGGGGGCAAAGAGGAAGTGGACCTCATCTTGCGGACTTTTCCCTGTGGAAAGTTCGGAATGGTCCGTTTTTAAAGCATGCGCACTCAATTACATTGAACGTCCTTTCAACATATACATTTTGGATCCATTGGGATTGTCCAATGGTTTGGAGAGGAAGCCGTTGCGGGTGAAAGGGTCAGTCTGTCTATTTTCCAAGGAAAAACACAGGCGGTAAAGTTTAAATCACATTTGGGACAGTCAGGCTATGAAAAGCAATTACAAACTGCGGTCTTCTTCAAAGTGTCTTGTTTGTTGTTTTAACGTGACTTTACATTATGTTTGTGTTCTGTGGTCACACCCGTGTAGGTCAAAGACTCGTCATCGGTTTGTATCGGTGCTTTATCTTACACTCCGACACATAACGCACACACACTGACATTTAAAACTGGTCTGTAGATGTTCCCACATTATCCCTTGTGGATCACCCCCCTCTGCATTTTTGTGCTGGGAAATGTCGCCCCACGGACTAATTATCCTCACGTAAATGCATAAACATGACAGGCTGTGATTCCGCTTTCTTTTCTCACTCCTCATCGGGTTTTCATCCAGCCTCGAGACTCTAAACGTGTTTATTTTTCCACCGCTGGCGAACCGCGTGGCTCAAGCCGACCAGATCTGCCGGTCAAAATATTATTTGACGAAATAATTCACTAGCACTCGTTTTGCTTGATTCATTTGCTCCAGTGTTTTATTTCAGGGTCTGAAACACTTTTAGTCTTTGATACAAGAACTTGAAGGAGCGTTTGACAAAGCGAACAAAGTTTTAAGGTATAGTTCACTTCAAAAGGAACATTTTGTCATCATTTACTCACCTCAAGTTGTTCCAAACCTGTATGAGTTTCTTTCTTCTGCTGAACAACAAGTCAATTGGGTAGGCCTACATCTACTGTCTGGTTACCGACATTCTTCAAAATATCTTCCCTTTTGTTCAGCAGAAGAAAGAAATTAATATAGGTTTGGAACAACTTGAGGTGAGTAAATGATCACAGAATTTTCGTTTTGAAGTGAACTATTCCTTTAAGGGTCTGTGCATACTTGTAGTTCGGTTCACTTGGTTCGTTTGGTCCGGACCCAAAAAAGCCCCACAACATTTAGGTTCGCTTAGCGTTCACATTGGCATTTACACCATCACCAAATCTAAAGATACCAAACCTTAAGTCATAGGGATGTGTCCACAACCAGGGGTGCGTTTCCCGGACAACTACGTAACTCGCTGCTTCACTACCGTTGGAGAAATCAACTAGATAGTCACGACTGTTTCCCGAAACCATGTTGTCGCAAAGTGGTCATTCAACCACCTTGGTTTATGACGTCATGCACTAACGTATACTTGGGTAACGATGCTTTTGGGAAACGCACCCCTGATTGGTTGGCTTTTATTACGTATATTTTCCGATGGAACTTACCGAATAACCAAACCAATGCTGTGTGCTGGGCTAAATGCGCTCGCTGTATGTGCGTAGTCTACATATGATGGTATTTTTACCAGCTGAGAACTTCTGAGAGGAGTCAAAACAACAGCAGGAATCCCTCCGTCACACACACACACACACACACACATAGATCTGCTGCGAGGAGACGCGGTTCTGATGTCTGTACTAAACTTTGATGGGCAACATTGCGACTTTGATGTTTGAGCATTCTGTCCTTTTTAGGGTCGCATCTTGTGACATCATGTTACATTTTTGGTTTGTTTACATGTCTTTGGTCTGTGTTGTGTCCATATTTCATTCGAACAGCAGAGGGTTTTTTGGAAGCGGATCGAAGTCCATATTTTCAGGTGTCTCGGTCTGCTTGTTTGTGTGCATCAAGTTTCGGATGGCAGCATTTACACGTATTTAAATGAACCGCACTAAAAGAGCAATCGCACCAGAGTTCGGTTTAATCCAATGAAACATGCCAAATTTGAACACACCCTAAAAAAATCAATCATAAGCATAAAATCCCCATGTAAACAATGCATTGACAAAGGCTAAATGTTTGTACGCTATAATGATTTTTTCATTATGCCGCAACACATCAACCTAGACACATGGACGACATTACCCAGAATTCACTGCTCGGACTCATTATCCCTGATTGCTGTCAGCTGTGTCTCATTAACCTCATTAGCTCACCCTAAGCTTGGTCAACTCTGGCATTCATTGCGTAGTCTTGCATGTGTCTATTCTGACTTTCTGGGCGCTCTATTGATTATCTGTTCCCTGGTTTTAACCCTGTTTCCTGGATTTACCCACATTCCTGGATCTACACACATATACAGTTTGATAAGTACTTTTTCTATCAGAGAGTAAATGATTTCACACACAGCTTTGTTTATAAGTAAAACATTGAATCATTCATTCATCTGATTCGTTCAAAACACTGATTCATTCAGGAACAAAAAAACCTTCCAAACTCATGTTGATATTCAGAATAAAATATCAAATATCTTGCTCACGTAATATCGCTTACTTTTATTTGATGAAATACTAAATATTATAGATAATAAAATTAGTTCCATTTATTTAACATTTAACTAAATGTGTTAAGTTGTTAGCTTAGCAACATGCTAACGGCAAACTAGGGGTTGTGAACTGCCTTATTTCTGCTTGCGGTCAAGCAATAGCTGCTGTTTTTAAAAATGAGGTAATATTTCCCCATAGGCTCTCATTATGATCGCATGCTCAAATCACTCAAGCACACATTAGTTTATTTACAACCCAGGCCATTGTATTCAAGCAACATTAAGATGCTTTTCATTGTTTTACAGTCAAATCCCTTTTAATTTATTTCTCAAAATCAAAGATGACCACAGGCATCTCCAAAACTTCACAACCTTGTCTGTAACCTCCACCCTGCTTCAGTTTATAGTAAAATATTGAGGGATTTGAGCTGGTTAGATTCTTGTGGTCAGTCCACTTATTACTAATGGCATGTTGAGACATAAAGCAGCAGGACAAAGCTGGGGACTTTTGGAAAGTACACTCAATTGTGTGTGTTTTTTTTTTTTTTTTTTTGTGTGTGTGTGTGTGTGCAATGCCGTAAATGAACGTATAGTTCTTCTTTTTCTGAATCCCTCCCTGGACTGTTTGGATTTGTGTAAACCTCCAGAAAAGAGGGATGATTAAGAGGAATATGAAGTCATATTTTCTCATTATTTTGTTTACGGGCTGAGGATGGGACCAAATGTTTGGAAGTCTTTATAAACTCTGCTTCCAAAGGAAGGTTGAAGGATTTTACATAAAGAATGACAGATTAAACAGTCCTTGAATTAATCGAGGTTTCTTCCATGAATAGCTTTCGGTTGTTGATTCTCTCAAAACCAAATCGCTTAATTTAAAGTCAACATTAAATCATAACTGGCCATGTATTAAAACACATTCTTGGTCTTATTGTGCCTAATTCATCAGTTCACGTTATTCTAAAGAAAAGTCGTTCATCAAAAAGTAATAATGTGTTGCATCTGAAACAGAAGGGTCAAGGTTTAGCTCGAGGCTGTATTAGCTCCTGCTGGTAGATGCTGTAACTACACCATCTAGACCCAAACATCAAACGCATTTATTCGGGTCTTAATTGACCCGGGACATCATTCACTACCCTCCCCCTCATTATTTTTTCAAAGTTAGACTTCAAACTTTTTAGTGTTCCTCATATACAATATAATACGCTTTCTAATTTTTTTGTGTGTGAAAAAAAGTTTAAGTATACATTTTTTTAATGCAACAATAATTTAAGACGTTGAAAGTGATAGTTTTGATAATATGGTTGAGATTGTGAATATGAGCCATATGCTGAAGTTACTGGAGAAATGAGCTCTGATATAGCTTTATTTTTTATTTTAGTTTTAGTAACTTTAGTACTTCTATCACGTTGGGCCAGGCAGATGAAGATGATGGAAGAGCAGGGAGAGGTGTGGATGTTAGCCATTCAAATTTATTAATAAACAAAACAAAGAAGATAATCCATATTATAGGAATCTCAGGAGTACAAAACAAAACGGTTTCGCCCTATTAAAGGTGGGGTATGTGATTTGCAAAATGGCTGGCAGATTTTGAAAATACACAACTCAAATGGTCCTACCTTCTTTCCTTTGACTCCACCCATTCAAAGAACATGGACATGGATGGGGGGAGGGGGGGGATGGTACGACCGATTGATTGACGCACTTACTGACCAATGATTCTAGGTGGTCTTGGAAATGATTGGCTGGAGTTTTTAGAGTCCTGCCCGTTCCACAGATGATTAAATTGCTTAATTTTTATTTCAGTGCTTCTAACTCAGTGGCTGTAAGTGGGTTAGCAATAGGATTTTAAGTGATTTTGAAAAAATGGCCAAAAAAGAGAATTACATACCCCACCTTTAAAAAAAAAAAAAAAAAAAAAAAAAAAAAAAAATACAAGACTATTGAACCAAACTCTTAAATACACTGGACTTAGGGGCTGTTTACACGACACCGTTTTTAACTAAAAACATAAAACTTTTTATGCGTTTTGGCCGTTCGTTTACATGACAACTGCGTTTTGCGTGCCTGAAAACGTAGACCGTTGAAAAGGGTTTTAAAGTGCACGTTTTTGTAAACAGTCTCCATGTAAACAGCAAAAACGTGAATCTCTGAAGACAATGACGTCATGCACATGCGTATTACGTGTTCAGTCTATAGTGTTTCATCGCCATCTAATGGTCTGGCAGCAGAATACAGCGTTTTTAGTCGTTTTCGCGGATTCGTGTGAATGGGGATCGTTTTGTCTGTACGCGGAAAACTCAAAGGAAAAACTTCTCCGTTTTAAGCACATCATTGTGTAAACATACCCTAAATGACAAACTTAATCAGAACCAGGTGTGCAACATAATTAGTAACCATGACAACAAATGAAGAGCAGGAAAGGAAAGAGGAACAGAACACAGGAAAAGGTGATAAGGTCCTGTTTACACCTGGTGTTAAGATGCGTTTTGATCGATCGGGTCACAAGTGGACGACAAATGTTCGGCTGGTCTTGCGTCTGTCAGAGCAGAAACAAAAGCTTCTGCTCTCCGTGTGTTTTTTCATCGTCGCCGATCGCATTCATATGTAAATTGCATGAGCTTATTTCCTCCTTAAGATGGAAAGATCTGAAAAGGCCCATATATTTACCCTCCGCTCGAAGAAATCAGGACAGAAGTGGTTGAAAGTGGACAAAAGAGACGGATTAAAACATCAGGTTTAAACGTGTGTGTCTCCCTCGTCTACTTGTTATCCGATCGACCATCACATCTTAATACTAGGCGTAAACAGGGCCTAAAAGTCCATAAAACAGAATTTTGTTTATTTAATTATTATTTCGTTTAAAACATTTTTTGATTTTATTTCAATTAACAAAAACGTTAAATTAAATGTACTACTTTTCCAAACACTCAAATAACCTTTTATGGTACGTAACGCCCACTTTTCATGATGTTAATCAATCAATTATTTATGGGTAAAATCAAGTTTATTTATGTTGAATATCCTGTTTAACTCACAGATGTGTCGCATTGCGGAAGCAAAATGGTTTGCGAGCCGCTATTTCATGCTGATTTTGAATTTGAAGTTGCATTTCATTTAATTTTATTCCGTTTTATTTAAATATTTAATTTGGTGTACTTGCGTACATTGCACAGTTATGAAGATTTCCAAAGCATATCAATATCTGACCTGTATTTCAGCATGATTTACTCTTTGAATAACCACAACCGCACCCTTCTAGCGATACTAAACAAACAATGCCAGAGAACTCATAAAACCTGTCCTATATGCAGTCGACACAACCTGACCCACGTCGGCATTTCCTTACACATCACTGCGAACAATCTAGATGTTACGGTGCGTAATTGGTGTGCCTCTCATTAACAAGAAGGCAGTTAATGAGGATGTTTAATGTCTTCAGAGAAAAGGGGAGATGAGAGAGAACAAGTTCATTCGCCTACACCAACGCAACAGTGTGAGAATTCATTCAAAATTACATGACCAAATTCAGAAGATTTACGAGAGCCGTAATTACTCCAAAATCAATACACATTGTTGTAAGATAATGAAAATGGTCTATTGAAGATAAAAGCCAGAGGTGCAGATTATCTCCCCCAAATGGAAGGAAAAAACATCAATGGTCTGAATGGATCTGTAATGACCATTCTGACAGACACTGTTTGTGTTTTTAGCTGATGTAAGTGTAATGGTGTTGTTTTGTCCGTGTTCCATAACACCTCGCTTTTCATGGCTCCTAATTCCGTAAAGACCAAGAGAGGTGGAAACCAACGTCACTGGGCCAATGCAGTAATTAAGGGCCAATTATCCAGGAGGGGGAGATGTGGATTGGAGACCTCCCAAATAACACAAAGTGCAACCATGTTTTGATTTGTCAGACAGACTTGCAACTATTTTAGCTCATTTTACGAGTCCTATTAATTTAACACGACAGCATGATAGCAACAATGCCAGGTTTGTAAAAAAAAAGATACATGCACACTGTAAAAAATGTGGCTGCGATTAGTTAAAATTTGTTGAGATAACTTAAATATCCAACTTAACCAAACTAAACTTAAGTTAACTAAACTTAATATTTTAAGTCAAGCTTGAACACATACTTTTTAAAGTTGAAACAATGTTGGATTTTAAGTTGTGCTAAATAATCGCAGCAATTTTTTTTACAGTGCAGTATATAATACATATACTTCTATAATACATCATAAATTCAATACAATAATGATATGTATTTCCTTCCAAACAATTCCTGATGGATAAAATTAAGTACATCCAACATTTTTTTAACATACACATTATGGAAGTAAAATGGCGCAATTTACAAAATCAAGACTTGCTGATCAAACCACTATATGATCAATAAGTTAACAACATATGTTTTTGCATTGCTTTAACTCATTAAAATTAGTTAAGCAAATTTCAACCTTTTTTTAAGTTATACAAGATTCAACACATTTTTAAGTCAGTTTAATGCAATTTAAAGGTGCATTGTGTAATATTTAGGAGGATCTGTCGACAGAAATGCAATATCATATACATAACTATGTTTTCAGTAGTGTATAAAGACCTTACTTAGTGAACCGTTTTGTTTTTATTACCTTAGAAAGAGTCATTCCTACATACACCACGGGGCCCCTCACATTGAAATGCATTGACATGTTTCTACAGTAGCCCTAAATGGACAAACGCGTCTCGTCACTATGTTGTTCTTCATGCTAAGAAGCGAGCTAAAGTCAGCGAATAAAACACTGACACAATGATGAACAAGTAACAATGATATTCGCAATAACATATCGTTTTACTGAATAATTAAGTAAACCTATTTTCTTAATTTATCTTTGTAAAGAAACCTCATTGCTGAACTGGCTACTCTCTGCTGTCTCAGACGACGACATCTTTTCTTGTCGGCCACCGTAACTTCTGCTGGTTGCAATTCACAGCTTCACCACTAGATGCCGCTAAAAATTACACAGTGCACCTTTAAGTTGAAATGACTTAAACATCCAAGTTGATTGTACTTAAACAATTTAAGGTAGCAACTACAGTGTTGGTCCCAGCTTTTAACTAACAACAATATAAGTAAACATCATAAGATCAACTTATTTCAATTTAGACTACATATTTTCATCTTTTTCACCGTAGAAGTGCAATTACACACAGAAACAGCAGCGATTTATCTTTCATCACTGCTGAAGTGACTATCATCTCGAAAATGAGGAGAAATGAGAGACATTATTTGCCTGACAGGCTTGTTATAAAGAGTAAATGAGAAAACATGTAAGCAATCACAGCGAGGAACACCCAGACATCATAAAACGCTTTTAAATCACGGGACCTGAAGTCAAGAGGCCATGCAGACTATGTAGAGGTGATCCACAAAGATTAGATAATAGTAGTCTAGTAATGGGAAATAATAATAGCAGAAAAAAGGATAATAAAACTCTGATGACAGATGCACAGCAAAAGCTCCAGGCTGAACTCATTCAGAATGATTTGTTGATTAATACGCAGACTTTAACTTTTAAATAACAAATGACTGGCCATACAGATAATCCAACCCCCCAAAATGATAGAATTTCAAATAATATATGTGTAAATATATAACATAATGTGTAATATATATAATACATTAACTTAATAGAATATTAATACAACATTGAATATTGTATAAAAGTCAGTTTTATACTATGTAAATTACATTGTACATGTTAATTTATAATATATTAGTAAAAATGTATGTAGTAAAGTAATATAAAATAAATAATACAATTATTCTTCTAAAATAATTATTTAATAATCATGTTTATTGCTGTATTTTTTCATATACATATTTTATTTACATTTTATATTATATAATCAAATTTATTATTAAGCACAAATCCATTATTTAGGCAAAGCAGTTCATTAAAAATTGTTGTATATATATATATATATATATATATATATATATATATATATATATATATATATATATACTGTATGTGAAGAAATATAAAATAATAGACTATTTATAATAAATATATGGTATTTTTCAATATACTTATTTTATGAACACACCTTATACGTATAGCCTATATATGTTTATGAATGTTTACATCTTATATTTATTTATTATAAGGCACAAACATGTTATAGGCAAGGTATTTCATAAAAAGAATGTTAGATTTAATATTAAATAATAATAAATTAATAAAAGAGAAGTAATATCAAATAGTATATACATTATAATATATGCATTTTAAATAATTTTATATTTGTAATATACTCTTATTTATTATAAAGCACAAACTTTGTATTTAGGCAAAACTATTTTTTTTTTTAATTATTAAATACAGTTTGTTTTTTTGTTTATTGTGTATATTTTTGTGTATAAAAGATTATACCGTGCAATTCTACATTCTTTAATGGCTGTGCTTCATTACAGTCTTTTTCCTCTCTTTTTTTCAAGTAAGATCCCTGTTATTTATTCTCCCTGAATCCATTCCCTACTCAAATAACTACCGTTGCCATTATGTCGAGAAAAGCACAACAAGCAATTGTCTTCTCCGTGAGATGAACAATTTAAAAAAGAAAAGCTACTGTAGCATGTCAAAGTCGATTCCTTATTGTGAAAATGAAGTGGCTGAAAACAGTCAAACGTGGAGGGGCTCTTGATGTCTTGCCATTGCTGGAAGTTTGATCTTGCCGTGCAGTTTGAAGATGGATTATTACATGGCTGGAGGCCATCGTCAGTGTAAACACACCATCTCAAACCTTGCCAGAAACAACTGATCAAATCAGAAAAAAAGATTCATAGTACAGATAGTTATGATGCTGAAATCACAATAATTATAGGCTGACAAGCAGAAAAATGGTGTAGAGTTATTGTAACCTGTCAAAACTTTTTGTAGATGCACAAAATTTTACTTTAACATATCATTCTAGTTTGACCAAAATTGACTTTATTCATGTAATTTCGTGCACAGGACCTTTATAGATATCATCAATTCTTCAAAATGGACTCTGACAGGAAAATTCTGTCATCATAATGCAGACTCAAAAATTAACTAGCAAAAATGAAACTCTTGCTGATGTCAGCATGTTTGGACATCCAGTGTACTAAAAAAAAAAAACATCTGCCTGGGCATCTTCGCCTCAGTGGACCATCAGATGTTTATCTATGATGAAAGATTGATGAAAGTGGCCCTAAAAAATTTTTTTGGACACACTTCAATATGATACTTTAATGCTAAAGCTTTTCTTGGAACTAACGTCTTATTTCCGGGACATTTGAGAAATTACTTTTAACCAACTGGTCCTGAAGGGATTTTTTTAGAGGACATAAAGTTCACAGGTGTCCTAAAAAAATGAGTTCATCGAATTCACTATGAACATGTTGCACCAACATTTCACAAGAAAGCTTCCAAACACTTTTATTATAATTTGAAACCTAAAAAAAATATTGTTGTAAAATTACTTGCTTAATGACACTTAGTTTCATATTATGTTATATTGTAAAGACATTCATACATTTTTAATGTGGCATGAGTGTCTTAAGTTAAGTTAAAGGATAATTCCGGTATTTAACACCTTGAGTCTATATTGTAGTTTGTTTTGGATGAACAAGAGTGGTGGACAACATTTTTTTGACAATGGTTCCTCTCTCGAGTTTTTGACTATAATAGAATTGGCCATGGACCCATTTAACATTGGAGTCAATGGGCATGTCCAAAAATGTCATTAAAACAGCCAATAATGTTCGTTTACAAAACTGTTAAACTCACCGAGTGGTTAGTGGTGTTCGTTGATGTTCCAGAAACAAAAAGTGTTGCGAAATACAGTTTCTGTCATGTTTTATTTTGTAAAATCACATTGAATTCTGTTGAAGGACTGAGTGCGTTCCACCCGCCATTTTGAAGTGCGTTCCACCTTGTGAAGTGGACGAGGGAAGTTTATATGGACAGACCCTCGTTCCCTCGATTTCGACCGAGGGAGCGAGTCTACTCCGATGTACACTTTAAGCAGCTCTATATCCCACAATTCAACTTTATTGTGACATTACAGCATATCACGCTTAACTGATGACATATAAATTATTGTGAGAATTAATTGCATAAAAGTGTATAATATATTAATTATGTTGATATTTAATCGCATAATACTTGTAGCTACCTTTCGTTCACAGTCAAAGTTTATACTAGAGCTATTGATTTTTTTCCCCAAAAGCTCATACCTATAGGATTTTATATTTTTTTCTTCGTATTTGGTTTGGTTAATGCTCTGTGAACTACCTTGAACATTTGTATCAACTAACATTAAAAAAGTTAATTTATGCTTTTAAAAAATATTGCTCATTGTTAGCTTACATAAGTTAATACTTAATGTAGGCTAAACAAATGAGACCTTATTGTGAAGTGTGACCATTCCTTTCTGACCTCTGAGCTAACTTAAACGTAACCACTTCGACGTAGCCTACTCGTGCACGCGGTGACCTGAACTTGACTTGTTTAAGACCATGCCAAAGTCCACGTGCAGCGCTCTGAGGGGGCGTGGCTCTTCCGCACTGATCACGTGCGTCATGCATGCTGTTTACAACGCCGCAGGGAGAGCTCGCGACTGCTGTGACACCAAACGAAATATTTCATTAATAAGGGCCCCTCAAGTTTGCTATTGTTTAGTATCAAAACACGCCCTTAACATGCTGCTATAAACCTCGCTTTCCCTGAAGGCAAAGTGTTAAGGC
Source organism: Phoxinus phoxinus (assembly GCF_949152265.1). Taxonomy (NCBI): domain Eukaryota; kingdom Metazoa; phylum Chordata; class Actinopteri; order Cypriniformes; family Leuciscidae; genus Phoxinus; species Phoxinus phoxinus. The sequence continues at coordinate 20,619,973 of NC_136900.1, read as the reverse complement.
TTTGATCAACTGAGCTCAGACCAACTTAATCTACTGCGCTCTTACACTGATTAAACAAACAACCAGAGTGACACTTGTTATTTTAGTCAGTGCACAAGCTGAATGTGTTGGTAAATGCAAGTTTATATAGTAAGAGGTGTAACTTGTGGATATGTGCAATCATTTCATATTAGCACATTATATGTGCTGTTTGGTTTCCCGCCAATAGCATATGCATCATCAGAATCATAAAATAAATATCTTGAATCTTTATTAACCCTTTCATATGCAAGGGAGGAATATAAGAAATACCTTAAAATGAACACACACACACACACACACACACACACACACACACACACACACACACATACACACACACACACACACACACACACACACACACAGGCCTATTTGTCTCCAGGATTCAGAAGCAATTAGAGGTTAAAACACATGATAGGCTACTTTAGAAATTATAATATAGGCATTTATGCTGCCAAACCTTGATATGTAATGTATACATCTTACGTTGCTAAAAGATGCGATAAATAGTGATGATGGACATTTTTGCATGAATTTACTGTACACAGTTTACAGACAAAAACAGGGCATACAAATGCTTGTTTTTATTAACATAAACTCAAACGATAAAGGAAAATTAGAAAGTAAAGAATATAAAAAAGAGTGGTATGCAAAGTACATTTTTGTTTGTTTTGTGAACACATTTTGATTTTGTGTCTATGCATTATTTTACGTCTTAAAAAAATAGGGACTTAAAATTAGTATGTTTGGATATGGAATTGACAAAGAAATACAATTTATAAAATATTTAGATATTAATATAGAGCAACCAAATGTAATAAGGCAAATGCTGTAATGTAATTTGCTAGTGTCTTGATGTGTGTGTGTGTGTGTGTGTGTATAGGCTATTTCAGCTCTCATGCATAACCTACGTTTTGCATCAGCTCATAAACCACACGTGCAGGGATTATAAAAACGTATACCATAAGATCCTGTCAGAATGTCTTCTGTGCAATAGCGCAATATGTGCCCTTAGAAATCTCATATTATGTGTCGCAAATCGTGTATCATTAGAACATGGGCAAAGACATGAAAGTTCCACTGTTAATAGGTCTCACACACATCCATTCATCGGCTATTGACAGTGTCTCCCTGTTGAGCGGCTGCACCGGAGCTCCTCTCTAGCGCTGCCAGTGGACAATCAAACACACACACCCACCTCTGTCTGTCTACACACTCGCCTGTTCAACATTTCTTACTTCTGCTAGAAAAATACAAAGCTACACCAAACCTCTGAGCTCTGAGTCGCATCGCGGCGCATCGTGATACACCAGCAGCAATAGCTCCAAAAGAAATCACAACATGGAGTCCCCTCCAGATCCAGCGAGCGACCCGGGCAACGGCGTCTCAGAGCCGGTTACCCCGGTCAGGGAAACCCCGGTAAACCTGGAGACCCTCCGCAAAGCTGAGCACCAAGCCCCGGTGCGCAGGCAGAGCTGCTCCAGCACCAACAGAGGTGAGAGACATTGATTATTTGGAATCGATACGACATTGATTCTCCGTAGTATTGATGAGCAAAAACTTCAAAGTGAATTCATTTCAACTTGAATGGTGCGCGCGCCGCGTAAAAACGATCCCAGTGCGTTTGTTTCACTGAGAAAGCGCGTGGTGAATTAGAATAAACGGCATTTTTTTATGAAATATATCAGAATTGAGATGCTTTTAGAGTTGCTGTTTTTGTAACCGAACGAGCCTGCCATTGTTGGATGTATGACAGCACCACTGACACTGAAGACTAAAAAAATATTCAGATTCGTTTATCAACAAAATCTAAATGTGACAATATGAAAGTTAATTTTGGATTTAAATAATGGTTTACAATAACATAAATATATGTGTAGCTAATGTGCATGATAACAAGTCGAACTTATATGGACCTGACTGTTTAAATGAGACTGAGGCAATGGTAGAATTTGACACGCGCACTCGCGCAGTGTTTTTATGCATGTTTATTTTTTTAAGCGTTATATTTTTACGTTTCATTCATTGGTTATCAGCATGCCTCTGCTTGCCCATTGCACGTTTTCTGATCCTGAGACACTTAAATGCCTTATCAATTTGCATGTATAATATATACAAGGCATTTTAACTTCCCGTTATGATTTAATATCTAATTTTAATTCTAAATTCTAAATACTTGTGATTTACAGTAGACAGTAGATTTATAGCCACTCCCCCTTCACTGTCTCTATTCAACTCATCCAAGTTCAGTGCAAAATGTATCAGACAAAAAAGTGAACAAGTGACATGACACAGTGTAAAATAACATTGTGAATCTGTTTTCGGGTTGTTATGTGTCGAGCTGAAGGGTATATTTAGAGGCTGATGTTGAATGTGGAATGTAAGCTGGTTATGTAACAAGTTTTGCCATAAACAGAGCACGGGGGAAAAAAAATCATTCAATATCTGTAATGTTGAACTCTGTGATTATTGTGTTTTGTATTGCACCGTGACAAATGTGTGTAGCGATACTTTGCGTAATGTCGTTTTGTTTTCGCTTGGTTTATTAAGCAAAATTCTATGCAAGTTCTGGATTCGAACTCGGGTCCACTTGCTTCCTAGACGAAAACGTTACCGCTGGACTGTGAAGCGAGTTGAGCTCTTGCGTATTTCCTTACGCCTAAATTATTCATGTTTGTCGTCAATAAGAAAATTTGCAGAAATTACATTGAATAGCACATGAGTTTGACGCATGATTTAAATCCTAATGCATCTATAATGAACCATCCGTTCTCTTTTTCTATCCGTTTAAAAGGACGTTGTTTCACTGTGTTGTTGCATGGTACTTTCCCAGCTCTGTGCAGTTATGTAATCTCAGTCAGAAGAGGCAGGTATAGGGAGGCTCTGTCCGGATGGGAGTTTTTAGGCAAGTCTGTACCATTTTATTTTTAAGTAGGAGATTGACTTTGAGACACTCCTAACCTGCTGACCTATATTCACCCCAACCCATTACAGCAGGACTAAAGTGCATCTGGAAGGGAAAGGCAAAAGAAAGAACGCCTTAGTCCTGTTATGTAACCCTTGTGTGAATGGGCGATGAGAAACTAAGTGTTCAGTGGAACCGTCCTGTTCTCCTGTGTTAGAAATCCACTTTACTTACGCAAGACTTGTACAACAAACACACCAAGAGAGTCAACAGACCTGTGTGGTCATGATGTCAGGCCGTTTTACAATGACGGATTGTGATTTATGACTCGAATTAAGTACGCAAGAGACTATTTGTTCTGTAGCATAATTGATACAGTCATACTTCAAATATGAATTTTGAAGCATTTATGTTGGTTGGAAGGAATACAGTGGTTTTCTGATTCAGCAGGGACGCACAATCGCATCATTTTGGTAGTTGTTGTCCTTATTTAGTAACATTTTAGCAACAAATCTGCATTGAGAACTCATGTTTGTTTGAGGTATGATTGCTAGATTCAAATGATAGAAGTTATGTTATTCAATTAATGTTAACCATACAGCTTAATTGACTCAATTGATCAAAATCCATCATTCTAAACCCATAGGACATTTCAGAGGGACTCAAAAATGCGAATTTACAATAAACTGACCAAATATTGATAATAATGGTAGTAAAGTTTAGGAAAGTTGATTCCCAGCTGTTAGTTCATATTATGAATATTAATACTATTTTATTATTATTGATCATTCATAATTTACTATTATTGATTAATATATGAATATCTAAATTTTACTTTATAATTGTTTTTCTTCCACTATTTTTGTGCAGATTTTTTCAGCGTGATAGTGCTATATGATTGACAAATCAATAAAAATTACATTGTAAAAATGATATGACAAATAAGGTATGACCTGTTTCTACATTGCTTTAACTAATCTAAATAAGTTAAGCAATTTGCAACTTTTTTAAAGCCAGTTTAATTTAATTTAAGTTCGAAATGACTTTTTAAGGTAGTGAAATTTAAGGTAGCAAATTGCATAATTTCAATGAAACATGAGATCTAACATAAACACCTAAACCCTAAATTTACTTGGTGACATTTAAAAGTGTACACGTGACGAGTGTGATAACTTTTTATATTTTATCTTGGACTTTTGACATCAAGTTTCATTGACCGTGACTTTTTTTTCTGATTAATTGTGCAGCCCCAATACACACTGTAAGAGACAGTATACATTTCAACAATACATTTTCATACATGCTGATTTGTTATAAAAGCTTATTATGTCCTTGGACCATATACATTTGTTTTAGACTATCCGTACATTTGAATGTCACACTCAAGTACATGTTTGAGCAGCTGTTACAGTTAATCATATTTTGGCTGCCTAAACACTTAAGATTGCGGTTTAGTCAGATCTCATAATTGCGCTCAGTAGGACGCCACATGCCAAACTGGTTATTATTAGTTAACCACAAGCAGTTTGTGGTTTTGCTTGTGGTGTGTAAGTAAGTTTATTTGGCTTTCGCTGCATTGGCTGTGACTGTGGGTTTCGGGGGGGATCTCAGCGCAGGGATGAATTAACCACTTTTCCGCGGATCTATGAAATGAAGCAAACCACATTGCTTTAATCTCAAGTGAAAAGGGAATATGACTGAGGCTTTTGGAAGATTCAGGATGACCGGTTCAATCTCTGATGAAAACATAGGCTAGTAACTCTGCGTCCGTTAATTGGAGCTTGCCTTTATGCATTCAGTTCGGATAGTGCTATTAGATTATTCAAGTTCAAACATTGTCTGCCCCTTTTATTGAGAAAGTATATGATACATTTTGAGGAAAGACAACCGTAATCCGCACTTGGCTTGGTTTTATTGCCAGATATTTTGGTACCTTTTTGCCTGTGAGACTTGTTAAAATATTTTTGTAATGTTGACCTAAATGTCACCCAATAGACTCATTTTTAAACAAATAATATCAGCATGTTGAAACTTATGGACAGAAAATCTCAGGAAAGAAGTCAGTCCACATCCATTCTGTTTCTCTTTACGTAACTTTTGTATTTTGCCTGTGTTAAATTTATTATAAGTGGCATGTTCGATTATTAATTAATTTCCTGAACGTGGTTCTAAATAGTATTACATTACAGCGACTCATATGGGCTTATTTTAATTACAAACGTTATTATTTGCTATATTATAAACGATTCCTAAAAAAAAATGATGTATTCGGCTTATACTGTAAGTGACTTGAACAAAACAGAATTGAAACATTAATTGCAATGATCTGTATAACAATTAATCGTCAGCACAAAATTGTGCTGGTCTAGTCGTGCATTACATGACACTTGTTTTCAACAAAAAATTTGACATTTTTATGCATTTTGGTCGTTTATTTACACGACAACCGCATTTTGGGGGCCTGAAAAAGCAAAAAGTGCACGTTTTTAAAAACTATACCGTTATCGTCTCCGTGTAAACTACAAAAATGCGAATTTGTGAAAACGTGACTTTATGCACACGCATGTTATGTGTTCAGTCTCTAGGCGCATAATGTTTCTTTACAAAGTGACATCGCCACCTACTGGCTTGGCCTCATAATACAGCGTTTTTAGTCGTTTTTCGCGGATCTGTGTGAACGAACGGGGATCGTTTCTACCATGTTGTCGTCTGTACGTGAAAAACGCAAAGAAAAATATGTATTTCTTTTCAACTTAAGGAATTGAATCTACATTGTTATTCAGATCAGATATATATTTGTCTAGGTTTAACGCACACATCTAAAATGATCCGACAAAAAAAGTAAATGATCAGCCATTGTGGCTTAGTTTTTTGTGTCAAACATCCGAAGCATTCTGCAAATTATAGTGCGCTGTTCAGACGGTACACTTAGCTTTGTCCACAGAAACCAACATCTGGATGTGAAGACATTTGGGAAGGAACAGATTTTGTTTTACACAATGCCCACACTTGGCCTTTGACACAACAATTCGGACTTCATTTTTTCTTGATATTATTCTTTTTACCTTTGCTTGTCCACATCCACAAAAGAACTCATCACATTTGACCTTGCAGGAATTGAAAGGCAAAGCTGAAGAGCGGCACGTGATGCTTGAACCCTGAGTGTTGACACTTCAGCTCTTATTTAAGAGGAGCCGATTGATGGCGGGTCAGATGAGCAAGCGCACAAATGCTTAAATCTTTTAGAGAGGGTGTTATGACTACATGTGACATCTTTAATGGTCAGTTTTTATCAGCTATATAAGTTCAGGCTTGTGTGTTGTAGCTTTAGAGCTAGGTCTTTTGCTTCAAGTTTACTTGTATAATCTCACGTGTAAGGGAAATTGGTTATTTAATGTAAAAAAAATGTGGGGACTTGGTTTTATCAATTGGGTATTGATTGAATTGTGTGTCTTAAAGGGATAGTTCAGCCAAAAATCCTCAAGCCATTAGGTGTATATTACTTTTTTTCTTTCAGCCAATCGGAGATAGCCTATATAAAAAAAATACCCTGGCTCTTCCAAGCTTTATAATGGGAGTTAATAGTAACTGAGATTTTGAAGCCCAAAAATGTGCATCCATCCATCATAAAAGTAATCCATATGGCTCCAGGGGGTTATAAAGGCCTTCTGAAGTGAAGCGATGCGTTTTTGTAAGAAAAATACTCTTTCCAACTTAATAAATGTTTCTTGAGCAGCAAATCAGCATATTAGAGTGATTTCTGAAGGATCATGTGACTGGATGACTGGAGTAATGATGCTGAAAATTCAGCTTTGCCATCAGAGGAATAAATTTTAAAATATATTCAAATAGAAAACAGCCCTTTTAAACTGTATTCTGACCCTTAACTTAAGGGTAGTATTAGTATTGTAGATTTTGGAAGAACGGCATCTTCGATCATTCTAGTTGGAGTAACTCCAAACAAAGGTTTGATTTCCAACCTTTTAGTGCACACTTCCATAATGACACACCTGTGCACTGCGCACGAATCAGGGGCTTTACATCAATCAGGTTGAGTAGATTTGCAGCGTCGTGAGCTTGTTTTAATGGGCTCTTTCCTGTTAACTCTCAGGCACGTTCGCCGCTTGTTTAGACTCAGGCTTGTTCGTGTTGCAGATGCACATGTGCGGAGCAGCGCCTTAACTTAATTTCTCCTTTATTGGAAGACAGCGGAATGACTGTGGGGTCCGCCATCTGTGAAGGACTAGCCTATAATTACTTATTAGTTGGCATGGCAGACAACAATATTTTGCTTGCTCCCAGCCTCGGTGTCAGAGTGTGATGGTGAAATCTGTCACCTGGCGGTGTGCTGATTGACTCCTTCCAGCAGGGGGGATTTTTTAGCGGCTGAATGAGCCAAGCTGAGCCCCTGTATTCAAACCCTATTAGCCTAACCGATATTGCACAGCGTTCAACGTCGCATCGCCCAATGTGCTCGAGATTAAAGGTAGGGTAGGCAATTTGTTTTTCATAAACACTTTTTGTTAACACTCTTTGCATTATAGCCATAAATAATAGAAGTGGTCTAAATATTGAAACTAGGGCTGTCAAACGATTAAAATATTTAATCGCATTAATGTCATAGTTAACTCGCGATTAATCGCACATTTTTATCTATTCTAAATGTCTCTTGATTTCTTTTTGTCCCATTATTTTTTTCTCATTTTAATGCTCTTATCAACATGGAAAAGTGGATCGGCTTGCTTTGTACAAATGTTTTTTTATTATTGAAAACAATATTGGCATATGTGTTCAATTTCACACCAACATTCTCACTTGGAGCAAATAATCTCTCACACAATGTAACACTGTCCATCAATAAAAGGGTGAAAGAAATACTGACGAGGTAACGTTACTGATATTGACGAGTGGGCGTAGAAACGCATCAGCTGTGTGTGTGCTTGACCATCAAGTGGTATTTCAGACTGGATGTGCTGCGATGATAGCTCAGTTCACAACGACAAAACACACAGATTACTTTGGTCTTGTCAATTGAACCATTTGGCAACTTTTTAAAAGTAAACTTTCCATTCAGAATCTTTATTGGCCTCCATTTCGGCGTCTCGCGCTCATCATTCATCCACTCAAAACGTAACGTTCAGACGAGAAGCGCCGCGTCGCGCAGCGGCTCGTATTTAAAATTCTAACACATTATTCTCTATGAGTGTACACACACCGGCGGCGCCATTCAGCATTTTTATTGCTGGCCATAGACTGAGAAAGTGCGCGTCCGATGTGCTAGACGCGCTCAGTTGTCCTAGACGCGGCTCGGCTCTGCGCTTCTCGTCCACTCTTTGGCGGCTGTTGTTTTGTTTCTGGTCTAGCTAGATCCGGTGTGGTGTTGTAGTTTTAATAACGTTACTAGTTGTTGCAAAAGCATGTGAAAAAAACTACAAAGTTTGCTAGGCGTTAATCTCGCGATAAAAAAATTGACGCCCTTAAAATGGGTTTGCGTTAACGCCGTTAATAACGCATTTAACGGACAGCCCTAATTAAAACATGTATATATCTTCTTTGGAAGTCTCAGGACCAAAACATTTTCGTCCAATCATTGCATTCGGTCCGACCGATGTCCTACCTGCCTGTCAACATATATATTTCCATAGCTCAGCGCACCTGCTCACGCAGACATCACACGTCACCAGCATGTTCAATGAGGCTATGTAGAGTTGTAGACAGACGTCAGTCACAGAGCGCCGAAAACAAACAGCAGCCGCTTTTTACAGTTCCTCCTCAACCAAAACAACGAGCTTAAGCTGCGTTCACTCCATGTTGTAACCGTAATTTAGAGAGGTCAACCCCGATCATTGCTGTTCAAGTCATCAGACTCGGATTTATGCGTTTCAATGTCAACACTATCAATGCTGAATTGAATCTGCAGCAGTCAACTAGAGGTACAACTAGAGCTCTGTAAGTTGTTCATGTTCATTATTATTGTAATATTATGCGCCTTGAGACATGAGGTAGTTTAACACCGTCTCTTGTCTCGTGACAATTCATGTGTTTTGAAGGAGGCGCAGTTTGAGACGCTCTGAAAGAAGGGTGGGATCTTATGCTTTCAAAGCTAGCTCGCTATTGCTAGCCTCTCCGAAATTGCCTACCCTACCTTTAACCTGTGCAGTTTAACAAATTCAACATTACACCACCCTGTCTGGTTTTAAAGGAATGGATCACCCAGAAAGAATGAATGCACCAAATGTTTGTTTTTAATGCTTAAAATAAAATTTAAATAAAGGCAGCCAAATATGTCCATGTACTTTAAAAAAATATGATGCCATGACAAAGTGTGACACTTAGAAAAGCAATGTTTTCTAAATAAATAATTGGCCATTGTCAAAGGAAATAATTTCACTAATGCAATTTTATTAAAATATTTTTACAAGTGGACCGTTCAATTAAGTTATTATTTTAATATTCAGTTATTATTTTAATAACGTACTGGTCACTCTTTTTATGCTATTACAAATAATGGGTATACAGAGAGAATCATAAAAGTAGTTAACTAACTTGAAATATAACACATTCTATATTAATTTTTTTTGGGTTACCTATTTCTTAAGGATATTTAGCATTGTAAAATAATTAGCATGATAGTTAAACTCATTTCCCCCCAAAATGTTCATTACCATAATGCATTGGCACATAAAGTGCTTTTGTAATTCCCATATAAGTTAATCTTGTTAGATTATCGTGACTAAAATACAGTATTTTTATTTTACATGTGTGAATTAAATAAATGACTGATAAATATTTACAGTTTAAATAAATAATTTTTTAGAATTTTTAACAGTGAACATTTTTCCAAAACAGTGTGTCAAATATTGCATTAATTAACACAAATTCTTGAACATGTTTAACTTTGACAGACATAATAAATATATAATTTTGTAAAATTATTCTCAAGCCTTTTGTGCAACTCCTTCTGCATACCTGAGGGTCCCTGGACTATTTTACTTTTTTTTTTTTTTTTATAATTTTTTTTTTTTTTTTTATATCATAAGAAAAAGAGTTGGCAGTATATGAAAAAAAAAAAATTAAGATATTGAGTCGCACAGGAGGGTGAATAAACAATGATGGATTTTTCACTTTTGCATGAACTATTCCGCTAACTTCTGGCTACAGATATGCAGTTACATGCTGCTTTTAATGGAGCACACACCTCTTAATGGTTGTCTGGCCGTGCCAGTTGTTTTTGTTGGCTGGTCAGCAATATGCTGCTGGAAACCCCAGCGTGATACGGGCTCCAGTCACTGGCCCCAGTCTGAGGACTTTTAACGTTGCAGCCAGCGCTATTTTACTCTGAGGGTTGTGGGCAGGAGCGGTGGCGTATATGTTTACCCAGCGATGACAGAAGACGGATGGGCCGTGGAGGAGTGGAGGCCTCTAAACAAGGTTTCTGTAGGAAAAAGCTGTCCTGAAGCCCATGCTGGTGTGTGCAGCTTTATCTGACAGCCATGCTTTCAGGAGCCGGTGACATTCTCAAATAGCGGGGATTAGGATTTTCCTTGTGCTTGAACAGGCTTGTAGAGGAAGTCTCCCTTCTGTGCTTATCTGGAAGCAGTTGCGTCCCCAAATCTTGATCTGAAGTAAGGAAAAGGGACACTCGTGTTACTCGCACAAATTTACATTTTGTTATAATTTTTCCAAACCCATATAAGTTTGTTTCTGGTCACTGTTTTTCATTCTGTTATAATGAATCGTAGAGGATCATTCCAGCTTTAAAAGGATGCTTTACGTACGTTTTCAAAATTGTCCAGAGAATAGATTTTTTATTGTTTTGTTATAGATGTTCATGATTTTTTGTGTTTTGTTGTTGTAATGCAGTACATTTTAACACACTGTTTTGGAGAAATTCTTACTTTGAAAAATAACTAATTTATCATTACCATAATGAAAAAACAAGTATACAGTGGGTTCTTCAAATATTGGTAAACTTGGTAAATATGAGCAAAAATGACTGAAAATTTGTTTTTGCAATTTCTCCTCATTCTTTTATTATTCACAAAATAAACTCAAATAGTTGAAAGAAAAATATAAATATATATCATATATAATAAATATCATCACAAATCCCTGAAACATGTATTCCACAATTATTGGCACCCCTACAAATTCTAACTGTAGTATATTCCCATTCATAAGTTTTTTTGTTCACCTAGTAATAAGTCAGGACCTCCTGTTTCAATGAGATCTAAATATGAAGTGGCGCACAGGCAGAATTCCTATAGTCATTCATTTTAAGTACAGTCAACTTGGATATTTAAGTCATTTCAACTTAAATGACATTAAACTGACTTTAAAAAAATGATATATCTTGTATAACATAAAGTTGAAAATTGCTTAAATTATTTTAATGAGTTAAAGCAATGTAAAACATATGTTGTCATAACTTATTGATCATATTATTTTTTTTTAGAGTGCACAAGTTGTTTGGGAAGGTTGCAATAAAAATATTTTGGTGACATCAGACAGCAATGTCATGCACCTACAGTTTGCCAGAACTTTCTGTGAGACTGGGTTTTAATGGTCAGATATGGCCAAAATAAAGCTTTTTGGGAAAACACACGGTGGGTGGGTTTGGCATAGACAGAAACGGCTATGGAGAAAAGTAGCTTTAATCTTTAATGCTGTTGCAGGCTAATTTCCTTCCAAAGACTCTGGACAACTTGTTAGGATACACCCGGCATCATAAACTCCAGCAGATGTCAAATCAACACTTGACCGACCGCGTCAGCAAGCTTGAACTTGGCCATGGTCGCATCTTCTAGCATGAACATGATGCAAAGTGAAGGTTTTGCCATGGACATATAGCAGTCTTCTGACCCAAATCCCATAAAAAAGCTGTGGGAAGAGTCCACAAGCATGGACCTCTGAATCTGAAGGATCTGGAGAGATTCTGTATGGAGGAATGGCTTCAGATCTCTTGCCATATGTTTATCAACCTTATTACGCATTATAGGAGAAGACCCAGAGCTGTTATCTTGACAAAGGGAGGTTGCACCAACTAATAAACGCCAATAATTGTGGAATACATATATTTCAGGAAAATTTGACTTTTTTTGTGAATATTTTGAATGAAAGACACACAAAACACATTTTCACAGTCAGTTTTGCGCATATTTAACAAGGGTGCCAATATTTGTGGAGCCCACTTTACACTTAACCATCATGTTATCTCACAATGCAAAATATCGTCAAGTAATAATTCTCATAATTTAGAATGTGTTACATTTCAATGAGTTTGTCACACAAAGTTATTCAGTAACTTATGATTCTCTTATATCCTTTTTAAAACTTGAATTTTACTGTACCCGATATTCCTAAAAGCATAAAAAGTGAATAGTACATTATTAAAATAACAACTGAATTGAATTGATTTTTCAACTTAATACAACTTAATACACACACGCACACACACACACACACACACACACACACACGCACGCACGCACGCACGCACGCACGCACGCACGCACGCACGCACGCACGCACGCACGCACGCACGCGCGCACGCACGCACGCACGCACGCACGCACGCACGCACGCACGCACGCACACACACACACACACACACACACACACACACACACACACACACACACACACACACACACACACACACACACACACACACAATAATAACAATTGTAAACTAAATTACGATGATAAGTACTTACAATTTGAATAAATACATTTTGCCATCACAATATTTTTAGTATAGTAATGAGAATGTAGTGGAAAATCCATTTAAATTGTTATTAAAATAATGTAACAATGAAAGTTCTTGTTATAGGCTTTATGCTAAATTTGGCATTTAATTTTTTGTTTTATAGGGTCAAATTTGACCCAGCCATTTCTAAGAGCCCTCCGAAAAAAAAGAAGACTTGTCATCAGCTGAAAAGACCAACTTGGTCGAGCAAAGCCAAGTTGTGTTGTGATGCCAGGCGAATGCCAGGCCGACATCCTGGAGTGACGATCACTGTTTGGCAGCCTTCCTCCTGACATAATGATGCCTTCCTCCCCGTTCTTGTTTTTGATCATCAGAGGTGTCATGCATCACACCATGGTATGGTTTAAGATGGCTGTTATTACAATGTGTTTGCTCAAAGGTTAAGCCGTTTCTTTTGACGTATTTGTGTGTGATCGACCATAAACAATCAGTTAACTCAGTTAAGCGTCTTTCCTCTAAAGAGACGCCAGATTCTCGCTAAGTGCTGAACTGGTTTAAAAGACTGATCTCTGATGTGGTTTATATTAGATAAACAGGGCAGAACAACACGGTGGAGCTGGGAACGATCAATATCCCTTAGAAGCCCTGAAATCCGTCTCGCCGTTTCCACATGAAATTATTGCTGTACAAAACAACTCAAAGTCCATGGAGCCCGTCTAGTCAGACATTCACCTTTGGAGTGAAGATGTCGTAAATCCGTTGATATCATGAGATGCTTTCAATTGTAGTGTCATGTAGAAAATTAAAGAAGCATAACTGACGTTCCTGTTATAAAATGCTGTTAAGGTGACTACTGTGATCTAGAGTTAGTGCTTGGGTTTCTGCTCTCTAACACGCGTGTCATCTTTGATCCTGCTTTTGGGCTTCAGGCAATGGACCTTGTGCTTGAAACACAAGACAAAGTAGTTTCTGTGTAATTTGTTCCTAAAACCTTGTATAAATTGCTATATTTAAATGATTGTGAGTGTGACTGCTACGTAAGATGAAGTTTTATGCATGTTTAGGTTGTGAAATTGACAATTTACGTAAAAAATGCTGCATGAATCTTGCATAAATTACTATGGAATTGATTGTGACTGATACATAAGGCAAGTTTTATGAATAGTTTTACTTAAATTGATTGACAATTGCATGAAAATAGTTTTATGAATGTTTAGGTTGTTAAACTGAAAATTTAGTAAAAGTACCTTACGAATCTTGCATAAATTGCAATTGAGTTGATGCTACATAAGGCAAGTTTTATGAATAGTTTTACATTGAAAGTTCAACAAATTTTTTTTATGAATGTTTTAGTTGTTGTATTGATTGAAAATTTACAAAAGTGCTTTACGAATAGTCAGACTCATTGAATTGATTGTATCAATTTATGTACGAATGGTGTTATCAATGGTTCTACACATTGAATTTATTCAATTGTTTTCTAAATATTTGATTGACTGATTGATAGTTTGTTTAATTGACTGCAACAATTTACATAAGAATGTTTTAATTGTTGAATTAACAATTCCATATAAATAGCTTTATGAGTGGTTTCAGTTGTTGAATTGTGATTTACGTAAAAATGGTTTTATGAACGTTTGCACTAATAATTTACGTAAGAATAGTTTTATGAATGGTTTTAGTCGCTAAATTCATTGCCGATTTACAAATGGTTTTACGTTTTAGTCAAACTGTGATGTAAGAATGGTTTAAAACATCTTGGTTTAATGATTAAACCAAGATGTTTTGATATGAGGCCCAATGGTTATTTTATGACTGAATGCATCAATGACAAAATCACACCATAAAGGACAATAATACTTCAGATCGAACCAAACATCCTCTGTGATTTTGTCATCTACTTAGTGGAAAACCTTTTCAGTTTTTGCTGAAATTTGTTGCCTTTGACAAAGTCCTTGCTTTTCAGGAAACTAGGTCTTGAAAAGTTTTTCGAAAAGTTTCTTGCGCCATCTGCAAACATTTTGGCAAGCGTTTCAAAATATCAACCACCCAAGGTAGCTTAACTCTTACTTCTAGTAAACTTCAAATGCAGTTTAAAAATCATAAGAAGTGTCCCACATCTCCTATATTGATATTTCATGGATAATTAATGGTATCCAAATTAGACAAGGTTTACCCTCTTTGAACTAAATTGAAAGTTTTGCTCTGATGGGAGAGCTTATTTTGGAGTTGAAGCCACCAGTGGCCAAACTGGGGCTGGCAAATATGCCCCTCAGCTGGTGGCAAGAACCAGATTTTGATGCAACATCTCCAGCGGCGGGGGACATCTCAGATCTACGTCCCATTTACAGAAGTTCTGTATCTGAGATAGACAGTTTAAATAGTAATTAATTAATGCACTCCAGATGCATTATGGGAAGCCTTTAAAGAGGTCTAAATTTACTGTTGTGGGGCGGGGCTGTGACCTAACTAGGGCTGTGGTGTAGTGGGGACCGTGACGCTGAGGTGCAGGACCTGGAAATGGTCTTTCCTTTGGGTCCTCACAGGAGACATAGGGGGTGACCAAGGAATTTCCATAGGCCAAAACAACTCTTGATAACGAACGCATAATGCTGCAGTCTGTTTTAATGTCAAATTAATGCTAACAACTAACTTGAAAGCACCCAGAAAGAAGAAGATGGTCAATCTCATCATAGAATATGCAGAGAGATTGTATTCGTTTGTGAAATCTGACTAATTTGTATGGATTTGATCTGACTCTATTTATGTAATCTTTTTTTCCAATGTTGAATTTCCTGTTTCGCTTTGAAAAATGTCACATTGCGGAAGCATATGGGTGGTGGACGGACTTTACCACATTGAAAACAAAAAGTACACTGACATTTTTTTTTAGAAATAGGTTGGAAAGTTTCCAGAATTTTTGGAAACTTTCAGAAATTTTTGGAAAACTTTTTAAAGTGTCTGCCAATTTTCAGCCCCTTTGCAACCCATTTAGAAATAATTTCCAGTCAGAAATTTATTGAAAGCAATATGCAATATTTATTGAATAGCAATTCAATATGAAATATTCAATGCAATATATATTAAGACTTGATTTTATAGATTGTATTTAATTTAATTTAATTTCCAAATTTTTTTTTTTTTAGATGCATTATCTAAGACCAGGCTTAATATCATATATGTTTCTCTATTAAATTGATCTTGCTTTAAGTTTTTTTTTGTGTGTGTAGAATTGTCATTTGTCCAATAACTTGGAAAGAAATGTAAAAATGAAGAGGAAAATATCATTGAAAGTGAATAGTTTCTTAATTTCTCTTTGTTTTTGTCTTGTAGACGTTTAGAGGTTCAGGATTTTCAGGCTGGTCTTAGCGAAACTTTAAATGAGCCAAAAATTTTTTTTGTTTTGTTCCCATTTAGTTGTCTTACTCTTTTGTAATGGACACATATGTTGTGTAATGTTGTCTGCTTTTCATCTTTAAATGTTCCCTCACAAGATGTGTCTACCATGCTCATAAAAGCAAGTATGGAGAGGCAGGAGGGACATGCTAAAGTAGGCCATTTCCTGAACTTGGCTTTGACGTTTTTGTATCTGCCGTGAATTCCGAGTCATTGAAGTCAAACGTCTGGCTTGTAATTCATATGCATGCGTCTTACTTTTTTTTTTTTTAATGGTAGGCCTATCTCTTTGTCTCATGAATTACGCAAACACCTATTCTTCACTCACTTGTGACAAATTAAATTTTTAGGTCTTACAGCCCCAGACGTGTTTCATGCATGTAATTTTCATTTATTCAGCCATTTCGGCGAATAATTGATTTTGACTCGTTTTAACACGCGTTCAGATGACTAAGTTAAGTGACTGTTCATCCTTCTCGTGTTAAAACAATTTCGGGTCCCCTAACAAATAAAAATCAGGCTGATCAAAAAGATAAGCTGTGTTTTGAATTAGCGTCACTCAATGTACTTAATTATTCATATATGATTAAGAAGCGGCGCCTAATCCAGTAAATAGAGTTAAAAAGAGACCGAAATTCTGTCCCTTCAGGTGCGGCAAGCTCTTAATCAAATTATCCTCACATCCGGGCATGTCGTATTCTTCAAACACCCCCAGTGACTTCTCAATGCAGATTATAATCAGCTCCTATTTTCAATCTTTGATTAAAATCGTGCAGGCTTGGACAGACTCGGCTCTTCCTGTGATGATTCAGCCAGCTAATTATTAATATCAGAGACCCACTCTCGTTTTTTTTTAAACCCCCCCCTACAAATTACAGTGAACCAGTGGGCCAGAGTGGTTAAACAATGCCCATAACTATTAATCATGTTGAGTCGCATTGGATGTGAATCCATTAGTTCATTCTTATTTAAATGTCTTACAGCGGTTGGGAGGGGACAAGGTTTCGCCGAGGACTCGGTTTGTCCTTCTTGACCTTCAACTTAACTCTCTCAGGCAGAGATTTCACCATTTATTCTACCATTTATCCTTTTAGTTACTTGTTAAATGTTAAATTAAGGCATGCTCACTCCTTAATTTGAATTATTAAAGGGATATTTCATCCAAAAATGGAAATTATGTTATCATTAGCCGCGTTTCCATTACCGTTCAAATTGCGCAAATCGAAATTGTGAATTGAAAATACGCTCAAACACGTCAATTTCGCAAAAACTCCCATTTATCGCAAAAAAGTTTTTACGCTCGCATGAGGTGGTTTTTCAGGCAATTCAAAAAAGAAATATTTCGCAAAACAGCAATGGAAACAGACATTTTTTTTTTGCGCATTTACAATCACCTGACGTAGAATGCGCGGTGTGTTTGGACAGAATACGAGACAGAGTTGTTTATTAAATTCATAAAAGAAAAAAAGAATTACAGGAATACTGGATTTTAAACCTCAAAGAAATGCCAGAATCAAGATCTTGAAGCAGAAATGAGGGAGAAACACCCAAAAACTACTCATATGTGACGCTCACAGTTAACTTACCATTAATGTTTGGATAACACACATACATCTCCTTCCGTTAATAATAATAATGGCCAGTGCGGTGGCTGTGATATATAAACCTACCAACGTCCGTTGCCATGATTTATTAAATGACTTATCGCGAGAGGAAAAAATTATGTTTTAGTTGCATAACATCGGTCAATGGAAACGCCGTCATTTTGCAATAGTTTTTTATCGATATTTAGAAAAAAACGCAAAAGTTTTGTGCAAATCTGTAATGGAAACGCGGCTATTGACTCAACCTCAAGTTGTTCCAAACCTGTATGAGTTTCTTTCTTCTGCTGAACACAAAGGAAGATATTTTGAAGAATATGGGAAACCAAACAGTTGATGGTCCCCATTGACTTCCATGGCATCAACTGTTCGGTTACCAACATTCTTCTAAATATCATCTTTTGTGTTCAGCAGAAGAAAGAAACTCATACAGGGGTGCGTTTCCCGTACAACTATATAGCTCACTGCTTAACTACCATAGTACGATGCATCGTTGGAGAAATCAACTAGATAGTCACGAGTGTTTCCCGAAACCGAATGTCGTAAAGTATCGTTCAACCACGTTGGTTTATGACGTCTCGCACGTGGTGGACTAATAACTTTTTTTAATTAATCTGTTTGAGATCGAATTAACGCTAGATTTCGTCATATAAGTTACAGACATGGCATCTGAAGACCATTTCAAATTTTTATCAGTTACTTTGCTTTATTACCAGACTCAATATTTGGCTCGTTCTTACATAGTTGAGCACGTTCGCACATGCGTAGTCTTCAAAAACGGTGCTTTAAATCTCTTGACAAACTAAAAGACGTAAATTACATTTGTATGTATTCTAAATAAAAAATACGGGTTGTACTGAATGTCAGCTTGCTTATTTTGCTAAAGATAAGGATTTATTCAGTCTACATCTCATGTAAACTAGAAACTATGCTTCTAACCACAGCTCCAGAGCTGTTGTTGCAACCACACAAGTTTGCGATGCTGTTTGCGAACGTTCGTTGGAACGATGGTTTCGGGAAACACCAAATCGTTGAACTATGCTGATAACGGCGGAACTTGCGATCATAGTTGGCTAACGATGCTTTCGGGAAACGCACCCCAGGTTTGGAACAACTTGAGGGTGAGTAAATGATGGGTAAATTAATGATTTTTGGGTGAACTGACACTTTGAGGGTTGTCATAATTCCAAAATGTCAGTGATCAATAACAGAAATGTCACAATCCTTAATACCAATTTTGATACAGGAAAAGCTAGTATGATATTGAAACTACTTCTTTGTCAAATATTTGTACTTCTTTGTAAAATATTTTACATTTTAAAAAGTTTAATTTAATATCAAGCTTGTGTATATATATATATATATATATATATATATATATCATTAACATTGATTTAATCAATTTTAGAATCAAGCAGTTGGCCATTTTAAGCCATGGGATGGAAAGAAAACTGAAAGTAAAAGGAATAGTCTTTCTGCTTTTTCTGTAGATTAACTGAAGTTTTTGTAAAGTCACGCTTCAATATTTTTTTAGTTGTCTTGACTGGTGATCTCCATTGAGTTTGTTTTTTAAACAACAATTCTGTTGAAAGACTGTTTTATTTATTTATAGTACTATTAATGTTAGGACCAAAGTAACAGTACTTTTTACATGCTTACTAAAAATCACTTCACATTTCATGACCCATTCACACTGAATCAAAGTTGTATTTGTTAACATCAGTTGTGAACTAACTTGGACAGTGAAAGAATTGTATTTTAACAGTTAATAAATGCTGTAAAATATATATTGCTCATTGACAGTTCATTAGTTCACGCATTTAGACCATGTTGTAAAGTGTTAACGAAAAAAATGCTTGCTTTAAAGGTTAAGTGTGTAATTTATGAGCATTGTATGCATCCATCCAAGTCATTCTGTTTATGATGTATCAAATAACCGAACAAAGCACCAAAAGACCGTTGCTTTAGGTCTGAAACACTATCATTAGCCTCTGAGTAATTAAGATTTACAGAGACTGTTGGAAACTTTGGATTGTTAACTTGTGAGACTGAGTCTTTTTTCATATGATGTCATAAACATAAAATGAGATTTCTCTTTTACGTAATGAATAGTTAATCCCAGCTTGTGGATAGATGACCAGGGGAAGGAACTGATCGAGCAATGATGGAGAACGACGTTTCCACTGGACCCCGACAGTGATGGAGAACTGGACTCTCCCGCTGTCATGTTTTCTGCACCAATCACGTCCCTCCATCTTTAAGCCAAAGTTTATCAGCCTTATCGATCAGTGTTTTACCGCTTTATTTTCCTAATATGGCGCCCGGGATGCAATAATTAACCCCATGTCAGGTTATTAAAACCCTATTTTTACGTGACAGACAGAAATAGACGTACAGAAATAGGAAGATGGAAGCCGTCAGTTAATTCTCAAGGATTTTGAAATGTGAAATTATTCCTTTCTGAGACCCCATTATAATTGCTGCATTAATTTCAGATTAAAAGATTGAAGTTTTTACCACATGGCTGGCAGACGTATAGCAATTGATTGCATTTTAACGAAGAAAAAGTTAGATGGAGCACAATGGTGCCACTGTGTTTGAGGAAATTCGCCAACACAGCTTCTGAAACTCATCTGTGGGATGGTAAAGGTTATGTTACTGAATGCAAATTTTACAAATCTTGATATGCATCGATTCGAACAGCAAGAAACTTTCTGATTTTGATCAAATCATCTGTTTTGCCGTCTTAGGAGCACAAGCCATTGAAAATTCAGTCATTATTTATTCATCCTCATGTCTTTTTAAACCCGTAGGCTGTTTTTCTTCCTTGGAACATAAAGAAATAATTTTTTCAAATAGATATTTTCCATAAAATGACTTTTTATAATGAATACAGCCTATCAAGCTCCAAAAACAACAACAAAACAATCTGCATAAAAGTAATTTATACAATTTGTGTGCTTTTATTTCTTCTCCAGAGCTTCAGAAGTTATTTGATAGCTTTGTTTAATGAACAGTCATTATTTACTTAAATTCTTCACAATTTCAAATATGGCGCAACTTGGACTTCAATATAATAAAATCATTGGTTCTTGAGTGTCTTGTATACAACCATAATGGAAAAAGTAGCAGCGTTGGGTTTTGGAACAACATGAG
This sequence comes from Phoxinus phoxinus, assembly GCF_949152265.1. Lineage (NCBI taxonomy): Eukaryota > Metazoa > Chordata > Actinopteri > Cypriniformes > Leuciscidae > Phoxinus > Phoxinus phoxinus. Next base: position 20,599,185 of record NC_136900.1, on the reverse strand, counting down.
GACGAATAAGTTAGGTGTATTTATATTTTTTGGGTGAACTTTTACTTTTTTAAAGGTTTAATTTGTAAATTGGCTTCAAAAATAAGCCTAATTTAGTTTAGGGAATGATTGTAACGCATGATGTGCATGAAAGTGGCTGACACGCAGCAGTTAGGCACAGTGAGTGTGTTTCCACCTCGACGGCACTGAGGGAATAAGCCGAACGTTGAATGAGTGTTTGATTTTTCACATTTGTACGGTTGAAATTACACCTCTGGTCTGCAGAAAATGGATAGAGTTGAATTTATTACGTGCCAGGCTATTTATTAGACACATCTGTCATTTGTATCAGCGGGAGTCCATTTGCTGCGCGCTGCTCCGCGACTTCTTTCCCTGTGACAGTGATTGACCCGTTGCAGTGGCGTGTACATGGCAGTTTGTCTACTTTGAAACACGCCAAGGTGAATGTCAATCGTTAGTTTTAATTGATTGCGAGAATTCGCATATTTCAATTTGCATTTAGGGGGTTGTGCAGAGGTTTGTTAATTGCTACTTGGACTAGAACCTTTTGGTCTTCTTTCTTACCTGGCTGGAAGCCACTGTGTCTTCTCAAAAGAGCCACTTCATCTCTGTCAGGGCCAGGTGGAAATTTGCTGCACGATTCTAATTGGACAAAGTGCCTTTCAAACTCCCGGCCATCACTCACAGGTCGGATTAACGGATCCAGCGAGGTGTCAACATAGGTTCCCCGCTCACTTTCACCCTCCTTGTGGCCCGAGGCCTAATGTTCACTGACGCGTGTTCTATCACTCAACGGCGTAAGAGAAAAACTAATAAAAAGAACCCCTCGGTGAACAAAAACGCATTGCACAGTTGCTTCCACGATACTTCAGTCTGTCAAGATGACTAAATTACTTATTCACTCAGTACCCCTGACTTCAGTGAAGCTAATGAGTCATGAATGTAGCATGTAAATGTGTCATGCATGACTAGCGTCTGGTCATGCAAACTATACGTTTTTCTGGTTTTATGTGGCATACTTATTTGGCATAGTTTCTTATCTTGTTAACACTGATTTAGACTGTCATATCAGAAATGTTGTGTTTAAGGTTTGTGAGGTATTGTGGAATAAGGCATCTGTAGATCTGCTCTGTGGTGTGAGCCATTAACACATGTTGAAATCATCAGGGTGAAAGTTAGATGGATTTAGAAAAATTAAAGTGTCAATTAGCTTATTTGCTCTGTTGAAACTTCCTTTGAAACGGATTGAATAAGATGGCGCATTTACACCAGCTTTCCATTATGAGCTTTAGCACCGAATTGTTCTGCAGAGACTGTGCAGGCAAGAAACCAATGCTGGGAATAACAAAGAACTGACAAATAAGTACCGTCAGAGTACAAAAGCTGGCAGCTGGGACGTGATGCCTAAGTACGTACTTGAGGCTGGTGATTTGATCCCACGTGGGAGAGTGAGTGGACTGGGGAAGATTGATGGTGGTGTCCTAAAACAGACATATAACACCTGATTGAGCCCTAAAGGCATCGGGCCTAACGTGGAGCCCTGTGGTACACACTTACTTATAGGTGAGCAACAATCCCGCTCCCCCCCAAAAAAACGCTTCATGCAAATTCATGGGACACATTAAAGGATTATTCCCAGGAAGGTTGTGCCAACATAGCCCAAAGCATTGCACATCTCCTGATCTGAGCATGAGCTGTACTTGGGAGAAAAACGACATACACAGGCAGTCATTTGTAGTAGCTGCAAAGTACATTAGCTGTAACTTGCCATCACAATACTAGGGTATTGAGAAAGACGTTGATATGCAGTTGCTAAGGTGTTTAGAATGTTTTTTGTTTTGTTTGCTATGCAGTTGCCAGAGTGCTTGGTGGTTACTTACTGGCCTGAGTCAAAAGTGCTCACTCCAAACTCTCTGATATGCTTATACCTCAATTCCCCTTTCAGTGTAAATCTGTTGTTTTTCGCTTCGTTTAGGCAAATATTGGCAGATTGCTTATAAAAGTAACAGCACTCCTCAATGTGATTTGAGGGTACCAGTTGTTCTAATCCCTTTCCTTATCCCTTAGCAAACCCCACTAATACATCTCTTTTCTAAGATAACTAAAGTACATCAGGTAAGAGAGACATGAATGTTCTTTTGTAGTTCAAGTATGAGCTTACACCGCATTTATAAGTAAATTTGACATGGTTTACAAAACGAAATATCACATTTGAATAGCTTTGATGCACACTGTGGCGGACTTGGTATGTGAAGTATTCATCTGTTTGAAGTAACTCCTCTAAACATTTTTCTTCCTCTGTTATTTCTTCCTTTCAATGAAACCACAGCTGCTTTGTTGAAACATCTGAGCAGGCCAGCGGCCAGAGGAATGTGGAAATAGCTCTGTGTTGAAACCAATGTGTGCAATGTGTGTGTGTGTGCACCTGAGGCACTGCTCCGGTTATCTCACAGCAGTGTAATCTTCATACTTTGTCGACACACCAGCTTGACCTCCCTAAAGGATCCGCCGTTGTTCTTTATGACCCTCCATTGAACGCTCTTGGAAAGGTTCCTTGAAAACCACTCGATTGCCTTTTCACCACAAATAGCTTGTTACTTAGGGTATTTCCTTGTCAGTGTGTTTTTGAATACCTCTTAAAAAAGGGGCAGAACACATTTTTTTGCCTGTTTCCACACTACAGCTTTTTAGGACTGTATATATCGTAGAGCTGCACGAATAATCGTTAAAAGATCGTGAATCTCGATTAAAACACCCATGCGATCTTATTCCTAAATAACAATGATTCCCCTGTTTCTGTTAAACCTTTGACAAATATAACACTGGTTATTCAAATATGTGCTGGTACTCCCGCTGATCCAGAGAGAGCAGTTATCATGTTCAGGTATGAAACAGCTTCACAATCACAAATATTTTCAACATCATGTTATTTCTGTTAAAAATATTTATATTATCAAAGAAGTACTGAGATAAAAATGTATAGTTCAGATAAAAAACACTGATGTCTACAGAAGTGATCAAAATAGAGCAAATCACATTTTAAAGCAACACTAAAGAATATTTTTTACCTTAAAATAATGTTTCAAAAATCGACAAAAAACGACAGCAGTAATGAACAATTCTGCTTCCAACCTGTATGGTGACCAAAGAGCAAAAGTTATTTAGTGTTTTTTTTAAAGTAATGGTACTTTAAATAACAATTGTATCGATTACATAATTACGCCACCAGGTTGTGATAATAAGTGAATGTTAAAAATGAATATGAATTTGACATTGAATCATTCATTCAAGAGATTTGTTAAAAAAAACGCTGATTCATTCAGTAATGAAACAAGTACAGTATGAGTGAGTCATTGCATCTTTTAATCAAATCATTCCCATTCAGATTCAGATTAATTTTACATTTTAAATAGACTGCAGCAATTCACATTTTGTCAGAACCTCTAGTAAATAACATGTTATTTTGTATAGTTGTCCATTCAGAATCAATATCGTGATCTCTGTCGTTATTCTGAAGAATCGTGCAGCTCTAATATATCGATTTGTAATAGTTTTTTCTATACAAAACTGTTCACAAATTTTACCCCCCTTTACAAAAAGAAACGTTGCAAGCAAGCAAGATTAAAATAGACATCCATAGCTTCATAAACACTTTTGACGCAAAATATGATTGATTTGGTATGTATTTTTAACTGTCCTTCAGTCCTTCAGCCGGTGCAAAACTTTGGTAAACTTGCATGGCTTGTGTGCCATCTTTACCGTCAAGCACTTGTGATCCTTTTTTTCTGTTTTTATTCATTTGTGAATTTATGTTCTTCGGTTTAGACTAAGCAATCAAAGTGTGAGAGATCATGCGGCAACAGAAGATGTGATGAAGTTTCATGACTATCCGCATGACAAGTTAAAAAAAGACCCACAATGCACTGCACACATACAGTAGCTGAAAAATGCACTGTAGCCATGTCTCTCACAGCACGTACAGTTGATTGCCTGAGCCGGTGCGCACGTGTGGGGCAGATGGCGGAGGGCTGCTGGATAATAGATCTCAATATTAACTCAAAATCATGCTGGGCGTGTTGGTGGATGACGTTCGGTGGAGTAAGGGAGAAGCGTTGACCTTCTGTCCTGTCATTTAGCCCCTCACGCCCCCCTGCGCTGCACTCAAATTACTTTGTTTTACCCAATTAAAGGAGACGGCTGAGCATGGCGAGCTCGGCCATTTTTCGCTCCGCGACACGCGCCACACTCTCACCTGGATGTGCGTGACATTAGCGCTCTGTCACCGGGAGATGCGGAGACCAGGATGGCAGCAGGAAGTCGGCGGACACCTTGTGACGCATTGACTGCCGTCTTTGCAAAGTATGAGACTGCAGTATTATTGAGGATGTTTGTGAGAGTAGATTGAATTAGTTTGTTTTGGATCTGGTTCTGAAAGGATGTTTTTTTTCTCATCCGTTGTTTGATTTGGCAATCAAGAACTGGATCAGAATGATTCCTTGACATCCAGTTCTGTTAGTGTTGTCTAATTTACTGCATCATCGTGACAAACTAAGCGTTTTAGCTGATTTGTGAGTTATTGGTTGCATGCAAATGCAATGCTGGTACTTTTTACATTTCAAATTCAATGATCCAGAGTCAAATATTCTGTATATATTCTTGTTTGCAAAACTAAATACTGCTACTGATTTAGGTTCTTTTTAAGAAACAGCTAAAAAAAGTCACGCTAGCTTCTGTTGCTAAATTGAAAACAACATTTTAAGAAGCATTTATATGCAGTTATTGGAGAAAGCTTGTTTCCCCAAACATATTAAATGTATTTTTGGAAATAAAATGTAATATTTTGTCATTTTCATGCATTTTTAACTGAAATAATTTGGCAAAGGGATATGAAACTGTAATTGCGGATAGGACCTGGTACTATATTTTTGCACGGCTATATAAGACATTAGAACGTCTGTCAGCCAATCAGAATCAAGCACTGAACAGTATAAATTATCACTAATGGATGTGGAATTGACCCTTCGCAGGGAGCTTGATTGACATGTGATTTGACCAATCATACTTCGCCATCCGCCATTTTGTCTGACAAAGCAGTCAGGAGAGTTAGTAGTTGAACTTGAGAAACGGAGTGTACTGACGCCTTTCCACGGTTAAAACAACATTCCTTCTTATTTTCATTCATGTTTATTTGATGCTATAAATGAACTAGAAGGAAGAGATGATCGGTTCACGAGCAGCTTTAACTGATGCTCTACAGCGATCTGTCAGACACATTAAAGAGCCACAAAACGGTATTTATTGTTCACATTTCTTTTAAAAAATGACCAAATTTGAAAGGTGAGACTTTGTTTAATATGTTTAATATGAAAAGTAACTGAAAAGTAAGCTGGTCTGTCCTGTCTGTCAGCGTGTTGTCGATCTTCTCTCTGCTCCACGATGTGTTTTTCACTGCGTGAGAACATGGTGTGGCGTGAGAGTGGCATAGTTTGTCAGACATAGCGACAGTAACTAAGGGGGGCGGGTCTTTGCGAACGGTCAATTGGAACAAGAATTGTTAGAATTGCCTATATTATTCAACTACCGGAAATATTCAGTTGAAAAAATTTGTCCAAAATCATTGACCGAAACAATAGGTCTTCTCCCCTGACACGTTATGACTGTCAGCATAGATCTATTTCATGCACAATTTTAATTTGTTGGTCTGAAATACAGAGAGGCGGCTTATTGCAGATAAACATTAGTATGACTGGTTTATCAACTATGAACACGAAACCCTGAAAAGCATACCAAGTTATGAATCACCCAAATTTAAACAATGACAGAATTACCCAAATTTAATTACCAAAACATTATTTTCAGTTTCTGCTTTTGACCAATCCAGTGGATTTTGTTTGGCTGAGAAACATTAATGGGGACTGCATCTTAAGACCCAGAATCCTCGAATTCCTCAATCCTGGTAAGATTTTGAGTGAATCCAAGCAAATTACCATGCTTTCCACTCACATCTGCATGGGTGCGGTCTTCCTTATCTATTATTTGTAGTAACATAAGAAAACTCGATGCAAGCGCTCTATTTTTAGAACCAGTGCTCTTGTGCGGTTTGAATCGTGGGACGACAAATGCACCAAAGTTTTCCTGTTACAGATCAAGAAACAAGAAACACTGTAGCGCTCTTTTGTTTCCTTTCCTATCTGATGACAGAAGCGCACAGTTGCAGACAATGCTCTGCAGTCTCGTGTGTGTGTGTGTGTGTGTGACGGAGACGGTCTGTGCGATGATGGCGGAGGGCTTTAACTGCCATGCGAGCACAGATTATGTGCTTGAAGGGGCGGAGGCCCGTGCCAGCAGTGACAGTTGGACTGGGAATTGGCGGGGGCCTCAGCCGTGCGGCACGGACCCGGCCCGGAGGACCCATCGGGTCCGAGCCCCATCTCGCCCCTCGCGGCAGCTCCTCGCAGGGACGCGGGCTGGCCGGCAGCTCCAGGCGGACCGCTGGGGGTAAAGTGTCTTGATGATGAGCTGGTAATGGCAGGAGGCTTTTGAAGAACGACGCGCTCGTTTGAGGAAGAGCGTCTTTTACCGCTATCCAGCTCAGGCTTGGCCGGGCTTTTGTCGAAACTGCATGTCTTTGCTGCGATGCCCGAGCTCTGTGACGCCAAGGGGCCCGAACGTCTGTCATTTGTTTTACTTTCAACTAAAAGTTGATGGTTTACCAATAAAGCCCTCGAGTGCTTGTTTTGATGGAGGCATATGGAATTGTCGTAGGCCCAAATCTCAAAATGGCAGCAAGAGAAGAGGAAGTAGTTTGAAATTAAATGGCGTACGTCAGTTTGGTTGAAACATTTGCTAAAATGGGTTAATCAGACCTCTATACTGGGTGTCAATGGTAAGTTTGGCACTGAAACATGTTTTCACGATTGTTATCCATATGTGTATATCTCTAGACATTTACACAAACCAGGACCACTTTACAGTTCAACAAAGTGTAGCTACTAGGGATGGAAAATGTCTATAATTTTGTACACATTTTTATTGAAAAAAGATTTAAGGACCGTAACAGAAATGTCTTTTTCACTTAAAAAATAGCTAAATCATTTTAAACTGATTTAATACAAATGCTAAGTAGTAAAGCTTGACAGATAGCAACCCGAATTTTAGGTGTTTAGAATGCGCTTTTCATAATCGCCAAATGATTATTAAAACAGAAGTCAACTACAAAAAAAAAATTTTGTATCATTTTTAATCACTAGGCCTGTATAATCTTCCCTAATACTTACATGTACGCTATATGTGCAAATTTTGTTGAGTTGCAGGAAATGTTTTGATGGACTGGTGATGTGAAAAAATTATATGTTTTTGAACAATGAAAGTTTCTTATACTCACCAAGGCTGCAAAAATACAGTTAAAATGTTAATGTTATAAACATACATATCATAGATACTTTGAATATGGTGCAAAAGTTAATTTATTTCAGCTTAAAAGTTCATCTATTTCACCATTTATTCAGCTTAAAAGGTGGGACTAATATATTATATAGACTCATTACATGAAAAATGTGATATTTTAAGCCTTTATTTGTTATCATTTCAATGATTATGGCTTGCAGCTATAAAAACATTTTCACAATATTCTAATTTTGAATTTGGGGTTTTCATAAGCTGTAAGCCATAATCATAAAAATTATAACAAATAAAGGCTTGAAATATCACACTTTGCATGTAATGAGTCTATATAATACATTAGTTTCACCTTTTAAGTTGAATTACTGAAATAAATGAACTTTTGCACAATATTCAAATTTTTCGCGTTTCACCTGTATATTTTCTTATTGGTTCAAGTTGATTGAACTATTATGACAAATTATTTGGTAACACTTTATTTTAGGGTCCATTTTAGGATATTGGCTGTTTATTAGTACCTATAAAGCACATATTAATGTCTTATTCTGCATGACCATATTCTACATCCCATAATCCTACCCAATACCTGAATTTAAACGCTACAAAACCTACCTTAACTATTAATAGGCGAACGTCGTAGTTAATAGTGTAAAGTGTTATATATATGGTCAGAAAGTACTGTTCTTTCATTTTATTTCATCAGATTTTTAATGAGAATCTGTAATTGAATAGAATATGTGAGCTGTGTTTAAACTTGAATCCAGGCAGGTCTGTGTTCATTTACAGTTCTGTGTTCTGAAGCATTTGCCACTCTATTACTCTTGAGCAGCTTTTGATGTAGTCCATTGATGTGCGAGCGCGCGCGCGTGCTTCTGAAGTGCGCCGGAGAGGTCTAATAGGGAAAATAAGCATTTTCTGTTGAAAGTGCCTCCACTTGACAAGCTATATATTTCTAAAGTGTCATAAATCTCCCATGAGCCTCAGCCATCGGCAGAAACAACAGCATGTGCGTTTTCTACGCACTCAACTCCATCAAAACGCTGCTGTAATCTGTGCAGATGACAAAACAAACCGTCAAAAGTTCCATATTTTTGTATTTTAACTGAATTTACAGGCTTGTTTTGTGTGTGTGTGTGTGTGTGTGTGTGTGTGTGTGTGTGTGTGTGTGTGTGTTGAGACCCTTGTATTGTTACCTGACATTCCTAAGCAGTTATAATAAAACTGGTTATAAATCTCGTGATTTTATTGGTGCTAAAGCATTCAAGCCCTTTCCATCAGTTATGCTCCCTTTACTCGCTCACAGCAAAGCAAGCATGGGATGTTTTAGACCTTTGACCTTGGCATTCCTCTGCGCCCGGCCAGGAATCCCGTTTGTCCTGTTCACCTCGTTCCGGGCCAACATCGCCGCTCCTGGAGACTCCATTAGGAAGTCCAGCGTGTCCTTGGAAGTCTCCTCTCTTATTCATCGTAACTTCTCCCTTGTCTTCCGACTTTCCTCTGTCTCTCTCATCCCCCCCCCCTTCTCCGGAAAGTAGGCCGGAGGTTATTACACTGAATTTGATATAACAGCCCGACCGATTCAGTGGAGCACCTTGTCAGACACAAACAATAGATAAAGCCCGAAATATAATGTGTTGGTAAGGAACGCTCTGATATTCCCGGAGAATGTTCCCCTTAGAGATCGGAAACATTTGTCTGCATATATTTGCAAAGAATTCAGCCTGAGCGGGAGAGAGTGGAGGTCATGAGGAAAATAAATCTATTTTCATACGTGTTGAAGTTAACTCTCTTCCTGCAGGAACTATAGAAAGTCGCACTATTGTTCCAGCGAGACTCGGTTTGGTTTTCGTTTCGTCTAACATCTACATCCAGAACGGCCCCGTGTTATTGTTAGCGCTATTCGTGGTGAGTCGCAATGTTTAGTTTAGACCCAGATCTGAGATGGGCGGCTTTCTTGCGTAACATTGCAGCTTGGAGGGGCCGAGTGTTAAAACGGCGAGGAACAAACAGATGTTGACGGTTGCATAATTGGTGAAAAGTGGCAGGGAGGTTTCTAATGTCAAACAGCGGTGCGATCAAAAGGTTTTAATTTAGGTTGACCCCCTGTGCGTCTGGCAGGCTGTCTGAACGGCGCTGCTGACATATTACAGGTGCTCAGCGGTGTTTAGGACCGCAGAGACGCACAGGGAGGATCTCGCCTCACAGGTAGAGCTGATAAACAGGCAACCAGCTGTAGATGCCAAATCATAGAGATATCTTCATTTAGCCATCGGTATATGCCATGTATGACTTAACATTATGAAATCAAATTGGTTCTTATGTGATTTTACTTTTTTTCAAGTACACATTTTTATTTATATATATATATTTTTAAAGTATTTAAGAATTGAAAAAGAAGAGACATTTTAAGCAGAATATTTTGAAGACGTGTTTGAAGACATACAATAATGCTTTAACTGTGCAAAACTAATTAAATATTTAAATATATTTAAAAGCTGAAAATAATAAAACCATTTTTATTGTAGTTGTTGTACTTTATTTTTGTTATTTTATATTATATAAAATATTATATATATATATATATATATATATATGAAAACCCCAAATTCAAAATTAGAATATTGTGAAAAGGTTTTCATAAGCTGTAAGCCATAATCATCAAAATTTAATGGAAAGCTTATTTATTTAGCTTTCAGATGATGTAAACATCTCCATTTAAAAAAAAAAATATGCATGTGATTTTACACATGTGACATTACATATAATATTAGTTGCACAAGTTGAATTACTGAAATAAATGATCTTTTGCACGATATTCAAATTTTTCGAGTTTCACCTGTATATATGTTAATATTATATCAGGAATCCAATATACTGTTACACACTCGTTTTCTCTCTTTAATGTTTACGTTCACTTAAGACATAAGTGACTGTGTTTGCATGAATACTAGCCAAGACAGGCATTTTGACATCATTTTATGTGTATTTGGTCATATAAGCTGCATAAGAGAACTGAATTCGAGATTGCATGCTGTCCGAGAGACGGCTTTCTGTGCGTTACTACTACATTGAGTTCTTTTCCGTGGCTTATTTAACATGTAACTGTCATGTGTACAGTTAATTGTCTATCTGTCTTATCTACTTTTCATAATTTTTTGAAGTGTTAAAATCATTCAGTTATTTCAAGCCATTGCGATGTGCATATCGTGATAGGTACATCTGCAATATTTTGATCATTTCGATATATCATTCAGCCCTACTTAACATTATCTTTGGCAGCCCTAAAAATGCAACATTTTTGTAATAGTTTGATTGACCCTTTGCCGGTCCCTTGACCGTAGTTTTTAAACTCTTGATATATATATATATATATATATACAGGATATATATATAGACCACTTTTCTAATTCCAGTAGATTCTCCATGAATAAAATTAATATTCCTTAATTCTTTGAATAATGTGGAAATGTCTCACATTTTTCGGTAATAGAAAAGGTTTGAATGCTGTTTCATGTTTTCTTTAATGTCATTTGATTCTTAAATCAAACATGAGCTTACAATAACTTGCTCATATAATATCACCCTGTAAGACATTTTTAAATCATAGCACTAGGCAAGCAATATAACCAAACAAACATATTTCTTATTTAATGGCAAACACTGGCTCTTAGATTCCTTAATTATGTTCACTCTTATTGAATTAAAATAAACCCCACTTCAGTATTGGCTCTGTACAGTCTGAAGTTTTGTTTGGGTTATTATCACGGATCTGTCACATTTAATCACACCAAATTGTCTAAATAAATTATTTAGTGCAATTTTATAATTATGATTTTTTGGCAGTGGTTCTTCCTGCACTGAAAGAATTTAACAACCCCGGCAAAGCCGTCGTCATCTCGCATGAAATCCGTGTTAAATGTGACATTTTAATTGGAGTAATATTCCCATTAATTTGACAAACGGATATGGGAGTCTGTGGGGGAAAGGTACACTGGGAGGAGAGCAATTCAGAATTCACAATTCCTGAATTAGGATTCATCAGCTTCATTTTTTGTGGCTGTTCACGGCCGGGACGATCAGGGAGCCGCTTAAGCGCTCTGTCTCAGCGGAACCACAGGCTCACATTGTCTTCATTAAAAGCGATTAAGGAATAGGTCAGTTTCGTGTACTCGGCTTGTTTGAGCGCACTACGGCGGATCGGCGGAAATGTCTTCATCTTCATCTGTTTGGGGTCTGTGGGTCTGGTTAGGCAGTCAGGCAGGAAACCAAAGCTGTCAGGTTTTTTTTCTCTTCTATATCCATGTACGCGTGTCTGATTATATGTCATAGCGAGTCAAAGCAGCACATTTTCTGCCTTTTTGAGTTTGTTTTGAGCGAACGTATGAGTGTGCGCTCACTGGATAACATTAACATTTCCCACAGCCATTTTTATTTTTTATTTTTAAATTGCTCACACGTGCTTTATACCAGTGTAGTACATTTGAATATTAATCAGAATATTCTGAACTATCGTTATCTTTCTGGAATTGGTGATGAATTGGTTTACATCGGGCGCCATATGGGATACGGCCCCATTGTACAAGCTGTCCAGAGAGAGGCCTGACACACACTAACAATAAATGTGAAATTAATTTTTCAGGGCAGGTTGGCCACCTGTCTGCTAAGATAGAGACTAAGACTGGCCATTTGGTATGGGCAGAGAGAAGGGGCGCCTGTGGGAACCAGGTGGGCATAAACGTTGCCCCATATGCCGCCCGGTTTTTCATTTTGAAGGGCGGACACATCCTACTGGTACACCTCAAGGACAGACCTATCAATGACATTCTTTTGGAGTAGAATTTAATATGATTCAGCATTTCGGGTCACAGGTGGAACAACCCCTATTAAATTGGCAATGACCCCAATAAACGGTTGAAGATTTGAGGAAGCGATACGGTCATTCTATTGAAACGGGGGACTCCAGTTCAATAAGACAATTATTGGTGTTGTTGTTATTATTATTTCGCGTTTGGTTGATTTGTATGTATGTACTTATGCCTTGTAAAAGGACACCACGTTTACGGTAACAGGGTGACAGATTTACGGTTTACTTTGACATTAGAATGCTTGAGTTTTAGGTTGTGAAACTACAATGTGCTTTTTAGAACTACAAACAACTACCCTTCAAATATAATTTGCTTGCTATACAAATTCATAGTAACAGAGTTGACATTTCAAGATCGTCCGCTACTGTAAATCATAAGTCGTTGAGTTATAAAGAAAGAGGAGACTTTAACCTGTCTTTGGAGTTCAGCTGATTTTTGTTTTTAATTTGACAGTTTAGTTTATATTATAAAAAAAAATGATGGTTACTGTGTTGACGCATAACCTGTGGACAAAGCTTTAACTATTTCTATACATTTGTTCATGAAAATTATGTATATTTGGTAATATAGCTAGGAGAAGTTGGAAACAGAGGTGAAGAAAGGCCAAAAAAGGCCCAATGAATTACTGGCTTTTTGTTTGCATTTAGAAAAGTACTGTAAAACAGCAAATGTTCCATCAGATATTCATTGTTTAAATATTTCCCTACGCATGTAGGAAGACAAATGGCACCCGTTCCGTCGAATGACCCGGTAGAGGTAAGATAGGAATGAAAGCATGTGGTTTCAGTTCTACGAGCTCAGAGTGAGTCAACAGACGGAAGGAACACCTGGGAAAGAGAGAGAGAGAGAGAGAGAGAGAGGCAGTGGGCATGTGAGGCAGAGCGGCACATATTGGTGCAGTCTCGGAGAGAGTGGTTTCACTCAACCGTCTCTTTGAATCAGAGGCCGAGAGAGAACAGCTCTTCACAGTCATTTGTCTTCCTTAATCATACAGCGTGGTGCGTTTTTCCGAGACGGGCCGTGACGCGGGTTTATGGGCACATCTGTGCCGTTTGGACTGAATGAAACATGTTCGTCCCTAGTCCCACTGGGAGGCCCGATCTTGGGAATCTTGCGAATGTCCCGTGTAAAGCCGTATGGTCTGCTTTGCAGGCGGTGCAAGTGATGTGCAAAACTACACGTTTTGGAAGTAGACGGTCGTCTGAATGACTAGTCAACTAGTTAACCTTGTATAGCCATGAATATTTACATTAGTACGATCAGACCCCAATCAAACATGTGCAATTCTTCTCCTGGAGAGCCACTTTCCTACAGAATTTATATTCAACATACTTTAATACACCTTCTAGAAAGTTTCTTGATGCCGTGTCCAAAATCGAATACTTCCCTACTATGGAGTATGCGAAAAACAGTGTAGTATGTCCGAACACATAGTATTTGAATTAACATAGAATTTTTATTTTGGTGCACCCCTACCAAAAATGGTCTTTCTGTGGTATCGCGGTGCGACCACCTTTTGGTCCTACAGCATTCTTCGGCATATTATCGTAACTGTTGGAAAAATAAGCGAAAAATGTTAAAGGTAGCATAAAATACTAGTCGGTTTTGGGCGACCGGTCCATCCTCATCCGATTCTTATGTCGAGAAATGTTGCTCGCGGAGGAGAGAATCTTCCACAAGAGGAGGAAAGGGAAGCGAGGCGGCGCGGCGCCTCTCCGGGGCGCTGGGAGAAAGTTGCCCCATGCTTGTCAGAGTTTCAGGAAGTTGAGAATTGATGGAGCCCACAGGCAGTATAGCTAATTTTAGTTGAAATCACCTAAGTGGTTTGGCTAATTTATCCCTCACCCCCTGGTCTCCCCCCATTCCCTCTCATCTCTCCCTCTCTCCTCTCTTCATCCCTCCTTCCCTCACTGCTCCGATATGTCCACATAGCGTGAAGGTACCAGGAGGTGACAGGAGGAACAGAAGGGTATTTTGTGCACAGCTGACTCAGAGTATTTATAACCTTCCTTTTAAACGCTGAGGCTTTTTTGACCCAACGCCATGGACACGGAATCAGTTCACTGCCATTCTTTTTGTCTTTATCTTCTTTACAATGCACCAAAGCTGTAATTGCATGTCACATAACATTCAGCATTATAACACCCTTGTCTACCTGTGGAGGTGAGTGATAAAAGTGGCACACAAAAAAATCTTGTTTTTTGAAGCAAGAGCTCTTTAAATGAACCAATCACCAAGGAGCTTATCAAAAGAAACTTCTTGGAGAAGACCTTATTCTCTGGGCTGTACTGCTGTTTGGTTCATTTAGGGAGCATTTGCTTCAGAAAACAAGATTTTACTGTTGGCGATCGTCAAGATAGGACAGGTAAAGAGGTGGAAATGGGATCAATAAATTAAATTTGAACTCTTGTGTTTAGATGGTAACCCATGTTCTTCAAGATTTAAATGCAACATTCATAATCACAAGTCTTGAAGCATCCTAGACCCTAACCCTAATCTTGTTAGCAGCGAATGCAAGTCTTGTGGGAGTTTTGTAAGATTTACCATCTATGTGTCAAAGTTTGGGCATGAACATACGTTCTTAATGCTAGGCCAAAACAGAGTTGTGTGATTGAGAGGTTAGCAGAGGTTGGCATAGTAGTAATTTCTTACACTCTATGTTGCTGCTTGTTTGTTTCTTCAGATGAATCTTGTGACATCAATATTTAATCATGAAAACACTAACTGTGACAGGTCTTTTCCACCCAAAAAAATCTAATCTTTTAATTTTTAACATTGTGATTGATTTCTAGGAATGGGAACCATAAGAAATTTTACTATTCCGGATGCACACATCAGTTCAAGTTCCTTAATGATTCTATTAAAAATTCTCTTAGTACTTTTGAAGGAATTGAGTCTTTTCAACCAATTCATTTAAAATATCCTGCTCTAAAAGTCAGACTTTGTTATTGCCTGCATCCATACCAATAGAAAGATGTGCAGCTTATTTCTAATGTTTTGCATAATTTTACAGCACCTTGTCAAGACTGCGATTATTTGATCAAACAGTAATATTGTGACATATTATTGAGTTTAAAGGAACTGTTTTTTATTTAAATATATTTAACATGTAATTTATTCCTGTGATGGCAAATCTGAATTTTCAGCATCATTACTCCAGTCTTCAGTGTCACATGATCCTTTGGAAATCATTCTAATATGATGATTTGCTACTCAATAAATATTTATTGCTATCAATGTTGGACACAGTTGTGCTGCTTAATATTTTTGAGGAAACCATGATGTTTCTAAGAAAAGCATTTATTTGAAATAGAAAGTTTGGGAATATTATAAATGTTTTTACTGTGACATTTGTTAAAAAAAAAAAAATCTTTCTGACTCTATAATTTATCTTTGCTGTAACCCTTAATGCATATGTCCATAAACAATTAATGTAAACCAAACATAATTTGGTTGATTTCTGGCCCTGGCATCTTGTGTCCAGGAACACAATAGCACTTACCGAGTGTGAGTTATATTTTATCCCTGCATTTGTGATAAGTATTGAAGGACTCATGTGTCAAGAACATAATATTAGACTCAGAAGATAAACATAACCATGGTCTTTATAAAGGTTACTGACTGTACAGTTTTGACTGGGAGTTTTTTTTCTAGATTTCAAGAAACAAATTTAGTTCTGCTATTTTTTCCTGTCATAGTCTCTTCCATTAGGTAGGTGTAATTCTGAGATGATTTGAGAGTCCTCTCAACACGTGGGTTGACTTGTGTTGTCAGTGTATTTAAATTCAGCAGTTGTAGTGCTAATAAATTAGCTGCCTGTTGGAGCGCAGACGCATGGTTGACTTCTTAAGCACACTGTTCTTTCTGTAGGATTTGTATTATTATCTTGTTTAGTGCTACATAATTGAATTTTGAGCTCTTATCTTATTTGCTGAGTGTGCTGTAGCTAAAGAGCAGCCAAACAAAAGAGAGAGACTAGACTGTATTTTTTAGTCCCATGGGTGATTAAGGGTGTATGTTTGGTTATTTCGTGTTATATTAAAAAAACAGCGTTGTATTAGGTGCGATAGGAAAGTCACTGGAGAAAAAATATGTTTTATTATTTTTAAATCTGAACTAAAGTGTAGTTTCTGTGCAACTGTCTTCACCAAACAGAAGCAGAAAGCCCTGCCCCCCAAACTCACGCCATTGGTTGAGCTATTGTTGCTATGACTGGCTGCTCAAACAAAACCAGAATTGAAAAAATAATGATTGTTTCAAAAGTGTTTCCCAAACACTCCCTGTCTGCAATTGGTCAGAGGAGGAGATAGCCCCGCCCCAAGCTCATGCCATTGGTTGAGCCATTGTTGCTATGACTGGCTGGTCGGAATTCTCATACAAACAGAGCAATGTTTTGATAGCGCCTCAGAGACAGACAGCAAAAATGAACCCACTAAGGTAATGGCTTATTTAAAGCTGAAGTGTAGCCTTTTTCCCTGTTAAAATACTTTCTCATGTTTCATTTTAATACACGGAAGACAACTGCAAGTATGAAAAAAATATTTTTTTGAGGGATTTCAGATCACTTTGACTGAGATAATCAGACGTTTTCAGTCCTTCTCGTCCCAAAAGTGCACGGCTAGCTGACAGAAATCATTACGGTAGTCTCCTTGTTGTTATACCTGTTTGTAATGTACTTCCTCTGCGGTTTCCTCGCAGGACTGGAGGAGAATGATATATTTGCAGAACTGCTCTGAAGCCAACCGCTGCTGGCAGTGTGAAGGGTGCGATATGGTGCCAAGCACCTGGTCAAACTGAAGACAATGAGCAGCTTATGGACTCCGTCCATCCCCAGACATCATTTTTAGTGGTGATATCAAATAAAAAGCAGAGTGAATTTGTACAGGGAGGACTTGAAAGGCAAAATAGAAGTGTTTTTTCGCCCGCAGATATTTAAGCATTGCTAAGCCTTTCCCGCTTCTCATCCCCAGACATAGAAACGGATTTGAATACTAACTAATCTTTCACCGCCATTTTTGTCTTTCATAATTAACTTGTCATTGTTTTCTCGTTGCGCGCCTTTCCATGCTCCTCCGCCCTGAAAGAGGAGCTGAACATCTCTGATATGGACATTTTTGTCTCTCTTGTCTGACTGTTTTCTGCCCAGCTTTAAACCCAAGTCTGATATTCAAAGAGTAGCCAAATCCTTTCACGTGCTCTTTATGCATTTAACTGGTGCGATTCTTGTTTCACAAAGAGACTGCGGGGCAGGACTGGGGAGTCACCCTGCCGACGATCTAATAATGACTGCCGCAGATGGAGAACGTTGGGATGGAGCTGTCTGCTAAATCTATCACACACAGGCACACGGAGGAGAGTGTCAAAGCGTCTCCTGCGCAGAGAAGGACCGCTGGGGAATGCGGACCGTCTGGCAGACGCGTTGGCAGTCTCTGCTCTTTCACTCTCTACCTGGGCTGGACTCGGACCAGGGTTAATTATAGTGGATCACTGAAGTCTCGTGTCGCCCGTGAAGAGCAGGAGGGTTGTCAGGATGTTGTCATACTGCCATGTCCTGTACGACAAAGACATGAGGAAAGGCACCGTCTCCTCTCAGAAGTTTTAGTACACACGCATCAATGTTATTGGCACTGAGGACTCTTGTAATGACTAGAAAACCAGGAAATAGTTTACCTCTTCACAATGACCTTGGAAAAAGTCTTTCCGCTGATCAAATTAATTATCGTTTTAGTGTTGCTAAAATATTGAAACATTCTTAAAACAATAGTAATTTTCTTGAAGGAAAAACGCATTTTCAAAATAATATATTGTTTTATTTATTATTATACAAAGCAAATATAAAATAGAATGTAATGTAACAAGTATGTTACATTATTTTAATGCAATTTATTGTTTTATTAACAGTAAATTCAATAATTTCTCTCTCCCACACTGTCAAATTGTTTCTTGTTTTAAGTATGAATTGTTGATATCAAGTCATTAAATTGTTAAATGCATGCTTAGATAATTATATACAAGATAATTTGGTAGCATAGTTACTTAATTTGAGCGACTTTTTCTGAAAATAATTTTCATCTTACACATTTTTACATATTTCAAGTATGTGTAGATAAGTTTTACTGAAAAACAAGACAGAAATAGACCCCCCAAAAATCGAACTGTTAGGAATGCAGTCTGTTTTGAGTCAAATCAAAAATTAAGCAAGATTAAAGCGTATTGGTTTTCCAAAAAAAAAAAAAATCCCGCTCTAAAATTGGTCAACTGACGTCAGAGTACGTTGTTTAAACTTTTAGTCGAGTGGAGCATCATTTCTGTTTTAAAATCCTTGTTTTTACGCACCTTCCTACATGAAATCCGTTGATCCGTTCTCTTTGACGCACCTTAAACTCTGGTGTATAGACACCCTTATTACCATGATAAGGCAGTTTTATGCTCAAATTTATCAGAGATGTTTTAAAACCAAAGAGTTTGTAAAGTCACCTCGTCTGCAAAAGTTTATAAATACTGCCGAAACTTTTGCATCTCCGCTTCAGTCGTTCACTTCACTTTGGAGTATAATCACTCGCTTCTCTTATACTCAATGGGGCTCACTCTATCTAGTCTTGCTGGTGTATGCTGTCCCAGAAAAAATGGAGCACTTTGCGTTTCTAAAAGTTTTGTTCTACCTGTCCAGTTATTTTTACGATGGCCCATTTCTGCTATTGTTGTGGCATTATCTTGACCTCGCGTAGAGCAATTTCTCCCC
This sequence comes from Phoxinus phoxinus, assembly GCF_949152265.1. NCBI lineage: Eukaryota > Metazoa > Chordata > Actinopteri > Cypriniformes > Leuciscidae > Phoxinus > Phoxinus phoxinus. The sequence continues at coordinate 20,580,177 of NC_136900.1, read as the reverse complement.
AGTCAAATTAGCTCTCGCCATTCAAAGCAACGGCGTAATATAATGGTTTGACGGTTTTTGCTTCGGCGAGATGAAGAAATGGAAGGCCGAGCCACTGGGGTTAATAAAATTCCTCCTTTTCAACAAGTACCCAGGGATACGGAGTGTCCTTGAAAACGACAGCACCTCACTTTCGCCCGACACCTCCGAGCGCTGCCATGTGGGCTTCCGAGCAACTCTCTCTTTCTCTTTTCCTGTCTCTTTCGCTCAGTCCATTCTCTCACCTTCTTCTACATCTGTTAAACCCAACCGCTGTGAGGTGTGGGGCCAGACTCTGTGCTCCGACTCGTATTAATCTCATTTCTTCCGGCCTTGTATCTGCAATCATTGGAAGTTCCTCAGTAAAACAGACATTGTTCTTTTTTTTTGAAAGAGACCGTTATCACTGAGGTGAAGGAATGCTGCGAGCATATTAACTACAGCAGATCGATTCTCGCATGTCAGGTTTTTGCCAGCGCATACAGAAGCGTGAGAACTTAACTCTGTCTTCATGCAAGTCAATGAACACCTGGAGCATCGTTCCCAGTGGCAGCTAAATACGTGTAGCAAGGGAAAAGAAGTGAGAAGAAAAGAAAGGAAGAGGAATACCACGCCTGAGCCATTCAAACCCATGTTTGACACGAGGTTGAGCGAGGGAGCCTGGGCGCGGAGCTGCGCGAGAGGGCCCGCTGAGGTTTATTCCACTTGTTTGTTTTTCCCCCCACACACCTTATAAATGCCTGGATGTGCCCAGCCTCCTGGGATCCGCAGGTTTGAGATCCAACACAAAAAAGGTGACTGAACAGTCCTGGGTTGTCGTAGTAACTTGGGGATTATGATTTATTAATCTGCAGTCTTTTAAATTCGAAGGGAAGCATGGCGAGGTTACCCGTCTCAGCCCCCGGGGAGTAATCTCGCTTCAGAGAACAATTGCGAAAGATGCCGTTTTCGTCTTTAACTGCTGGAAAGCGCTCGTTCCATTACTCCTCCCGCTGCAGCTGTGGCGCAGGGAGAGGGTCACCCACAAGAAAGTTTGTGCAATCCCACTGAGGAATTTATTTCCGTCCTCCAAAACAAAACGATGCCTCACTTTTACCCGTGTCGCTCTTTGAAAGACTTTTGAGGAAAGCGAGAGCGCGCCTGGTCTGTCTGTGAGCATGTATGTCGTTTGTCATTTCCACACGGTACGGAAACACTCAAAGCTTATGTGTTTACCCATAATACATCACTTAAGCACAAAATGCAGTTGAATTTGGACTTTTTTGGTCAAATTATTTTTTTTACATTGTTGATTGATTGATAGTGTCTGTTGCTCAAAAAATGCATGTTTGTGAATATTTTCACAATGGTACAAAAATGTTATGTCCTTCCATAAGTGCTTCATAACATTGTTTGCTCACATGTGCATTCTATGCTTTTTAAAATGTATTTATTTATTTGTTCGAATTTTTTTAAGTGTTTCGAAATTTGCGGTTATGGTAAGGGCCATGGCATTTCTGAAACATGCTCGAAGCGGTTGACCAATCACAACACACTGGTCCAGCTGACCAATCAGAGCACATTGCGCTTTTCAGAAGGAGGGGCTTCATAGTGACAGAAACTAAACAGGCATTTCCCAAAGCCAACTATGGTCGTAAAGTCCGTCGTTACCAATAGAGTTCAATGGAACTTGCGACTATAGTTGGCTAAGGATGCGTTCAGTGAAACAAAACCTCAGAGCGTTACTGACAGACTGAGAAGAGAGGTGCTGCAACAGTGTAAAATATATATATATATATTTTTTAATCAAGCATGAAAGACATTCTAGTAGACCACAAACACAAAAATCAAACCTTAGAAAAACGGCATAATTGGTCTCCTTTGAATTATGAGCATTTTATTTTTGGGCTGTTTGGAACTTTATTGCGAGCCAGACTTGTTGACACAATGTTCACACTGGTAAAAAAAAGTCCCAAGGATTTATGTGGCACTTTGTTTACCCACAATGCATCACAAGTGCATCATAACATCATATTGAATAGGTTAAATTAGGATATTTTCTTGGCCTAAATCTTATTTTTGGAAATTTTGCAAGTAGATTGATAGTCGAAAAAGGACAGGAAACAATTGGGATAAGTGAAAAATTGTCAAATTTTGCACATCGGTGTTTGTGAATGTTTACACTGATACAACACTCCCAGGACCTAAGTAACACTTCCTCACAAGTGATATATAATGTTACACTGCATGCATTTTTAAGTTTTAAGGTCATTTAGGACTTTTTTTTTTTTTTGGTCTAAATGTTTTTTTGTCCATGTTTGTTGCGGGCTGTACTCAAACCTATGACATCCACAACTAATTGCTAGGCTCTGTGAAAAGTAGATGTCTGTCATGTAAATATAGGCTAAGTATGTTTTTAAGAGTGCCCTCTCCGCAAAGCAGTAACTACTTTGAATGTTAGTCTGTACTCCGTTGAATAACTTGAAGTTAAGTGGCTATTACCTGAGAGGAGAGGATTGTGCTAAAGTCAAACTGAAGAGTTGGGGTACAATAATGGCCTGAGGTTTTAGTTCCTCCGCAGAAGCGACAGATCCAGCAGGAGAGGGCTGAGGCTGGTGCCAGACACTTCTTTGGCAGTCCTCCCCTGCTTGACTTGGCTCCTTGAATGCTCATACCATCACAGCCAACAAGACGGTTAAAAAAAGCCCCTGCGCGGAAATGCGTTCTGCAGAGGCTGTCAACGAGTCCGCACAGCTCCTAACTCTCGTTATATAGTGCTAAAATCATCAGTGGGATGTTTCATCACCATTGTACAATGATGACGTGATTACACTATTGAGTTATTTGCTTCAAAGACATATGAAGCTGTAATAGTGGATTTTATACTGCATATTATATATTCTTATGTTCATATTCAGGTGCAAAAAAAAAAAAAATTATTACAGTAGTTGTTACATATATTAGTGAAAGTCTGCTTTTGAATTTTTTTTTATTTCATTATTTATCTATCTGCCGTTCTATGTACTATTTCTAATCCATTGAGACTCATTTAAGCTTCCCATCCATCCATCCATCCATCCATCCATCCATCCATCCATCCATCCATCCATCCATCCATCCATCCATCCATCCATCCATCCATCCATCCATCCATCCATCCATCCATCCATCCATCCATCCATCCATCCATCCAAAAATAAAACTCTATTACATTTATATGTATATTTTAGTAACTGTATAATATTTTATATTATAAAGGTCACAACATATTATAGAAATGTTGTACTTTTCCCCCGTCATTTAATCTTTCATTTTAATTTAAGTTTTGTAGATTTGAACAGGCCTTTGAAAGCCGCCATCTGCAATCCAGATTTCTTCGAGACAAAACATATGACAGATTGTGATATACCATTTCCACTAGATAATGTGGGTGTCATGTCGAAAGCGTCTCTGTGAAACAGCATGGATGTTTTATCATGAAAGCTGTTCTTCTTTAGAGCACATTGTGGTTTCCAGTTTGCTTGTCAGGCAGCCAATAAAGAAAAAGAAGCCATCAGTCAAAGCACCAAATTGGGAACTGCGCAATAAAAAGGCAGAAAATATCGACACCAAAACCACATTCACATTAGCTGGATGAATATTAGTGTCTACGTGTGTAGTAAAACATCTAACGCTTTGCAGTCTTCAAAAAAAAAGAAAAGAAAGTCAAACTGAATAATAATTTAGACTTGAACACCAACCGTTACGCAAGATCTCATTTCTACTCTTGTTTACACAACAACGAAATGATATGTTTAAGACAAAACGATATTGTTCTTCCTGCACGCTGCAATCCTACCTGCCTATGTGTTATAAATCACTCAGGAAATGATTTTGTGGTCTCTCCCTTTAGTGGTGTAATTCATATCGTTCCATAACAACATCCTGTCATCTCTCATATTGCGTTTGGTGATTGATAATCTGGCTCAGTTTGAGCGCTCACAAGCGAGTCATGATCTAGATATTGCAGTTTGCGAGACTGTTTGGGCCATTAAGATTATTACATAATTGATATATTTCACCCGCCGGCATGTTATAATGTGAAATGTGTGATAGACTGTTGCTCTCCTACAAGCTGTCGGAGATTTACGTGAACGTGTAATGCGGCAGATTGAAAACTTTGCTGTGCCACAGGAGTTCATGTCCGAACTTGTAAATTCCACATGAGCACCACTGCGCTGTATGTTCAGACATTGACTTCAAGACAATTTTTGAAGACTCCCTTTGTTGTGGGTATTCCCCCTTTGGTAGAATTACCCTTGCTTTGGTAGAAATCGTGCTCCTTTGGTAGAAATCAGTCGGGTCGCCCCCGGTAGACATCGTGTTTTGGGGCTGGGGCCATCAGGAGAGATCTTTATGGGACCTCCAATGCCTCTGGGCCCCCTTTTCTGACCCCACAGTTCCCCTTCTCAATCTATGTATTTTGAGTTAAAGGTACAATATGTAAGAATTTTGTAATAAAATATCCCAAAATCATTTGCACAGTGTGATATATTTCCTGCAGTTGTGTACTTACAATATCCCAATAGTCTCCAAAGATTTTTATTTCAGAGAAATTCCAATTTTAAATAATGGCCCGTCCCGGAAAAAAATGCCGCCTGTCAATGACGCAATATCCGCGCTATCCTCTGTTTCCGCTCGTATTGCCATAGCCATAACGTAACCATGGCAACAGACGTGGACAACTGCGTAGTGCATAACGTTTAGTGGCACGCTGTTCTTATTCCGTTCAAACATTATGGTCCGTGGCAAGCAGACTTTGGGACAAAAAAGGAGACCTAAACCGAGGCTCAATATGAGCGTGGTGTTTTCGAGATGCCGAGAGCTCCACGTCGGTGACAAACTTGGACTTGACAGAGCTTCACGAGTCACGACTTGACAGCGACACCGCTCTTGAACATTCTTTATTAGCCAGGAGAGCAAATGTACATAAAACAAATCAATGGTAGGCTATATATAGCTCAACATGATGAAATGTTAGAATATGATCGGTATGTTATTCTAATGTTGATCTAGCCTACTAGTAAGCTGCTAGTTTCATATAGCAAACGAACTAACACATAGAATAACATTATAACTTTCAACACATGCTGTTTAGTATGATAGTGTATTCGTCAAATAAACTTTTTACATATTGTAGCTTTAAACAATTTTAAGATATCAGGTCTCGACAATAAGGACTGACCGATGGCCCGGGGTCAGCGTGAAATACACTCGGGCCTGTTGACGGAACTGTCACTTGGCGGATTGGGCCAGTGCTGCATCTTTAAGGAAATTGATAATTCGCGAGTGTTTTTAAGCCTTGCCAACTTAAATTTTCAAGTGCAAGTAGGCGCTAAAGTACCCACGAATACTCTTATCACGTTTTCCTGAGCTTGAACGGACATATTCACACAAAATTATGTCAAAAATCCAAGCATCATCGTAAACACAGCTGGTCATTAAGTGAACGTAAATATGTGAGATATAAAATGCATATGTAACAGTATATTGGATCCATGCAGCTCTTAAAGTGACAGCGGCCTAATATTCCTGCTGTTAATCAAACAAAAGACAGAAAAAATCGCTCACTGCTCTTGACTAAATAACTTTAATTAGGGTTTATTTATACAGTAAAAATAAACCCTAAATTTCTGTACCTAAAAATCTAAAACTTTAACCTTAAAACCTGAAAATAACTTATTTCATTTGTATATGTTTGTTCTGTTGTATTTTTTTGCTCGTAATTTTAATGTTCTTAAGAGTTTGCACTCTTTATGAGCTATGTGTGTATTTAAATTGAAATAAAATGCAGGTATTTATTTAATACATTTATTGTGTTCTCAAAAATAGCAATTTCTCTCTTTATACCCTAGAGCTTGACATAACTTAAAAAAACTCCACAAATGTTTGTTATATAAATTTCCTTGACTTTAGATTGCATTAATTTCCGTGACTTTTCTATGTCTAGAAATCAAACTTTTAAAATTCTCATTTTAAATGATATTGAGACATCTTGGACATGTGTTAAAGTTAGCTGTTAATTATTAGGCCATGGCTTTGACATGAACGGTAGCATATTTTTGTAGGGTATTTGAACATATACAGACACGGAGAGCACACATGGAAAGTTAAAATAGGAAACGGCCCCTTGGTTGAGTTGGTAGCAGATGGAAGTTCAAAGAATGAAATGATGCAGGACTTGTTTTGTGCAGTCAGGTGCCAGAGTCGGACTCTGAGGAGCACGAGAAAGCCGCTCAGAGCTGATGTGAGAAGACAGCTGCTTCACTGCTCTCAGAACAGCCCTCTACAAGGTCACTTTGTGCAGGACCACCATCTCAGGGGATTGTGGGTAGAACATGAGACGTACCAAAGACAGAGATTTACATGAATACGGTCTGATCTGGCGAATATAACGAAAGATATCCCGTATGGACGCAATCTTGAGACTTTGTACATCTCTTTTAGCCTCTGTCTATGTGAATTCCATTTCTTCCCACATACAGTAGGCATCAATCAATGGGCGAAAGTCTTTAACATCTGTTGCAAGCGCAATTTTTCACTGTGGCATTCAAAACCTACTCCGCCGCAGTTTAAAAAAGTTTTTCCAGACATTGTCTGTCCTTCCTCTAAAGTATCCCATTGTACCAGAGGCTTTTTTCTTCATGCATGGGCTGAGCGGCGCGATTCTCTCGTTAATAAATCATGCCAGATGAGTTTATCATGGAGATAAAGGAACTCCTCTGGGCTCCGCTGGGCCAGGCTGGGTTTCTGGGCGCTGCTACAATAAATGATGAAATGCCGCTGTCACATACATCACATTTATAGCGGCTAACTTTTTAGCTTTTACTGCCGTCAATAGAGAAGAACTGAGTTTTCGGATAATAAGCAGGTGGCATGAAGACATTAGTAAATAACCTTTAAGACTCTCCAACCTTTACGATGTAGACAACCTTCCGACGTAGACTTCACCGTGTTGTTGTTTGGTCTGGTTCAGTAGTCCTGTGGTGATAAAACACAGTCTACAGGTGATATCTGAAGAGTGCATGTTGGTTTATGAATGCTAAAGGTCGCAAGAGGTTATCTTAGTGCACTTCTTTTATGGACTAGTTTACTAATGCTGTAACCTGCAGACAAAAAAAGACATTTGCACACATTGTTTTCATTGTTGTAGGGTGTGTAGATATGTATTATTATTTATTTTAATACAGCATAGACCTTAAAAATCAGCAAAAATTGCTCGTCTTGCATTCTGTTAAGTTAGAGTAATTTGTACAATCAAAATCATTCTTACTTGATGTAAACAATTGAGCTTTTCACATTTAAATTGTATTACCAGTAGGGCTGTCAGTTGATTAACAAATTGCATGATGTACTGATTAATCAAATTTATGATGCATACTAATGTTTGCAGAGAAAAGTCCTCCATTTTGTTTGTGGCAGTAAACCATTGAATAGATCAGTGTTGTTATTGTTAGCCAAAATGATTAAAAACATTTTTCTTAATTTAAATAGAATAAAATATAAATATAATTAATACAAATATCTAACAATGTATGTTAGAAATGTTGCTTTGGCAACTGACTGAGAAAAAAAGCTAAAGTACTATAATGATTAAAACTTAAATACATTTAATTATAGCTGAATTAAAATGTATAAAAAATAAAATAAAAGCTAATTCACAATTAATAAATACTATACTAATAATATTGAAATAATGCTGGGTTAGATGCACTGATATATTACTTAATTTCTATATATTCCATGTAATATTTGTTGTTCGCTGTTGCATCAAAGTACCATTATTAAAATCCGATAAATGGCCAATATTAACCTTTTTTAATGTTTTGTAATATAAATTACCAAAACAGTATTACAATAAATGTACAGTATGAACATTTTATATTTTAATGTGTTCGATTTTAGATATTAAATTATAGTGTTTTAAAGATTACTAGTACAGGCACATTAATTGTTAATATTTTTTTTTATTGTTAATCTCACTGAACTATTATGTTAAATCCACAGCCCTAAATATTAGTAATAAATTCATTAAGAATAAAAGAAAGAGCTTTACATATCTCAGCGGTTGAAGTGATATATTAGCTCCATGTATAATTGCTCCCAGACAAAAAGACGTTTGGTTGGAGCTCCTAACTCTTGAGAGTGACTTTGAAGGGAGGAACGCACAGCGCACCATTGCTCAGGCCCCACTACTGTGTTTCAGGGAATATGGAGGCAGTAATGGGGATCTCAGCTAATGACTTGGGAGAACAAAACTTGGTCTCTTAACATCAAGAGCCTTATTATTTTTAGCTCCGGCCAATGCTGAGCTTATCCCTATTACAGGGACCATTCTTTGTGCTATCAGATGTGGAAATTAAAGTGAAATGACTTAAGGGGACGATTGCCCATACAGCAAGTAGGCTAGTCTGCCCTTCAATAGGGCTCAATTTGACATAAATGTATGTTTTAACCTTGCTTTTTCCTTCAAGATCTTTTAAAATTGATCAAGGAGGGGCTGCCTCCAACGACATCATTTAATCTTTAGTTTCTTATGAAATATTTGATAAAATTCATCTACTTCAGTATCTGATAAGATGTAATTTTTTTTAATATTTTTTATATACACTCTAAAAAATGCTGGGTTGTTTTAACCCAAATTTGGGTAAAATATGGACAAACCCAACCGTCAGGTTAACATTTTTAATTAAAAAAATTTACCCAACGGCTGGTTTTGTCCATATTTGACCCAAATTTGGGTTGAAACAACCCAGCATTGTTTAAAGTGTAATTTTCAATTATTTTAAATGTTTATAAATTAAGGTGTGTAGTATAATATAATTTTTGTCCTCATGGTTAGCACAATTGGTCAAATGCGAACAAAAAAATGTGGGGTTTTAAAATCTTTAAATCTGCCAATCTCTGCATCCACATCATGTCGAAATTACGAGTTTCCAAGTAGTAAAATAAAAATAAAAATCACGTCTTTGTCACATTTGTTAATGATAACGCGGAATTGGCAACCATTTTGCCGTCATGTGAAAATTATAGCCAATATTATCTGTCGTTTATTTTTTTACAGGAATGGTTATATTTTTTTCCGATGAGACGTGCATACTGGGCTCGTCCCATGACATCATTTTTTTTACGGGATAGCAACCCACTGTAGCTTGTGTTTACAGCCATCACCTATTTAAATGGCTCAAAAGTGCTGCAGTGGAGTGTTTGTTTATTGGACTTTACTCTGTGATGGCATACAGAAGCTGGCGATGTCAGCGATGATGACCACTAGCTGAGTGCTTTTACAAGCTGAGGCCAAAGCTTTCTTTGAGTGATGGAGACAGAGAGGTGATGATCAATGGCTGTCAGTACTAGTGGAGTCAGACGGGTCACTCTACGACACAGGAAAGCTCTTGTCTGGAGACTGGCGGACGAGAGCTGACAAGCTCTGGCGGTGCTCTTCAGAGAATAGATTGGACACAGAACGGCTCTGCTTTATCAGTACACTGCACAGCTACCTGCAGTCTTTACGTACATTTCTTTGTCGGATTAAATTGCAGCTTCCCAACTTTGTTTACGTACATTTATTTCAGGGCTGGGCACTCTGTACCTTGTGACGGTACAAATGGGTCAACTACTCTTCTATACCATTTGTTGCACAATATAAAGCAACTATAAAAAAAACTAGCAGACTAAGTGTGTCACTAATGGCTGCTTCCATTGTCAAAGGGGAGTGTTTGGTTTTGGTGTCGCGTCTGCTGAAGACACAAGGTGCAATTGTAAGTTGGGTTTTTGGGGCATTTGCAATCAGTGAAATGAGCTAAGAGGAAATCCCTAGACACCAGCTAGCAAGCTTTGGAATATTTTTAGTAAAATGTATATGATGCCAAAGACCAGGGTTAGTCTCTCATTAACTAGAAGCTATCACCCTGTAGCCCAAGACCCTGAGCCTGGTCAGTACCTGGATGGGAGACCTTTTGGGGAAAGAAGGTTGCTGCTGGAAGAGGTGTTAGTGAGGCCAGCAGGGGGCGCTCACCCTGTGGACTGTGTGGGTCCTAACGCCCCAGTATATTGACGGGGACACTATACTGTAACAAGCACCGTCCTTCAGATGAGACGTTAAACCGATGTCCTGACTCTCTGTGGTCATTATAAATCCCAGGATGTCCTTCGAAAAAAGAGAAGGGGTGTAACCCCGGCATCCTGGCCAAATTTGCCCATTGAGCTCTGTCCATCATCATGGCCTCCTAATCATTCCCATATATATACTGATTGGCTTCATCACTCGGTTTCTTCTCTACCAATGAGCTAGTGTGGGGTTGCATCAGGTGGATGCTGCACATTGGTGGTTGTTGAGGAAATTCCCCCTTCCATATGTAAAGCGCTTTGAGTGCATAAAAAAAATATAGAATTCAACAAATTATTAACCAGTAAACCAGTCACAGAAATTGGGGCTGCATTAGAGTTATTGGTTCTCTTTCAAACGATTCCCATATTTATTCCCATCAAGCCGCTGTGGCTACATGTGCCCCTTCATGTGCATTCTGGGGGAAAAAAATCTAAAAATGAAAAAACTTGCTTAGTTAAATACCACCAAATAAATGCAAAATGTGCTGTAAACTTGACGAGATCAGACACGAGGGGTGGATGTTGAGACGCTGGCCAGTGTTCTGAGCCTTGCATAATTCATGTTCTCTAAAGCGGGTCTTCCCTAATGAGGGTCTGGTGGCTTTTTTTAGATGTGTTCAGATCGCGGGTGGAAACGTGCGATCTGACCCACTCTGAAGCTGTGGAACCTGGGGTGCGCCGCGCTTCAGATCTCGAAGATATGAGATGAAGGTCAAAGTTCAGGCAGTTCCTATCCATCTGAAATTAGAGGAATTACTTCTGTTTTAGAGAATGTAATATAAACTGTAATCACTCAATTATTTAGCAGCATGTAATTATGGCCAAATTACTAACTTCATTCCAGTCTACTGTGGAAAATTACATGATGTCATTGTCTTGCGCCTGGATTCCATTTTGCATTGTTTATTTGTGTAGATTTTAACCCTCTGATTTTGGTTTCAATTTTCACTCTTTGAGTACAAAAACATGCAGTGACCATCTATATTGGCGTAATTGAATCGTGGTTATTGTGTTCATAAAACATTTAAGAAACGTCAGATCATAATTATGGGCTCTTGATAGGATATACATGGTGCCAGTCTTTTTAAAGGGAATAGTTTATCCACTCCTTAACAGTTGCTTTATTTTCTCTGTAATTCTCTCTTTCTCTCTCATCAGGCAGAGCTGGTGCCTGACTCAGAGCAATACTGTTGGCTTTTATAATCATCCACTGCAACAAAATACGGATTATCACTCCAGGAGGGGCCATTTTCAGAGTGAGAGCTTGGGCGCACCCTCAGACGCTATTAATGCCAGAAATCCCTCTGTACAGCGGTGCAGGGCTCCTTAACCATGTTGTCTTCATTTCCCTATCAGACTCGGGTAATAGAACAAATTCACACCAAAGGGCTTCAATTAAGGACTGCAAAAGCTGGTGTAATTGGAGCCTCTGATAGCCTAGAGCCCCTGTTAAAGCTTTAAAGAAGACGTGTTGAGATGTAACCGTGCTGTGGTGGAACAGACGAGGATAGCAGACGTGAAGACAGCGTAATAAACTAATTTGTAGAGGTACCTCGGCTGTATTCCCAGATAAGTGTCCCAAGGGGAAGAGATTCTGGGATCTGAGATGTTTTGGGGTGGTACCGTAAACTACGCACACATGGAGTCTTTAGCACTGACAGCGACACATCAAATTGACCGGTAGTCCGGGTGATAGAGCAAAAGACACAGTTAACTACAAATGCCCACACTTTTCCACATAGAAGATGCAAAGGGGGCATTCGTGAGAACCTTTCTTTACCTAAAAATTCAAAAGGAACACACTACATCATGGACGCATGTATGCGACAACCATTGCAAGCCTGTAAGACTGGAAGTACTGTACACATCAATTGTGATATTTGGGGCAGGGCCGAACTTGAGCGAAGCTGGGAACGAATTAAAGTGATTCAGTGTAAACACCCTTTACACCAATATGAGTTTCAAATGATGTCCAAAGGATACAAACTTTGTACCACACAATTTTATCACATGAGCTTTCTGAATAGATGCCGCATATCAAAATCCCTCCCTTGTTTGCCAACTAGAAGATTCCACCTCAGCAGACAGGAAGCTGATCTAAGCGCCCTATATGAACCCCTGTACAACAGAACATCAAACAAGTGCAGTAGTGCTGACTTCTGTAAGCTTTCCCTCAGCGTGGGATAGAGAAGGAAGGGCTGATCTCAGTTTTTATTGTGGAGCCAGAAGTGCAGCTGTCTTTTTATTAGAGTGGCAATGGCACTTCGGAAGAAGCAAGATAATAATGTACCTCAGTGGGTATATGTGTGTTTAAGACAGGAAAGAAATCACTCTGGGATATTTCCTTGCTTTCCCTGCATGAGTCATACAGTAATAACATGCATCTCTTTCACTAACTGCAGCAGGTAGAAGCCACTAATTGGAGTCGATGAGACTCTGGATTGTTTAAGGTGCGAGGTGAAGGTGCACAACCATCCTCCATTACTCCATCCACTACTGCGCTCTCAGAAAGAAATAATAATCATTTACCGAGTTGTGACTGCAATGGAAACACATGCCAGCTTCAAGTGCTACTTAATAACTCCTAATGTCCCATGTAATTACTATCTCTAATATTCAACATACAACCCCCATGTCAAGGTAGAACAGCGCCAGGCATCATTTAACATATTAAAGATGGCTGATTTTGATTGATGTATTTGAGTACTGATTCTCTACAGAGCAATGGGTCTCCAATCGAAATGTCACAGCTACTTTCTGGTTTTTCATGGTTTGAGGGACAACCATGTTAAGTTCCTAACACACAACATGCTTAAAACTCCTTAAAAATGTAAACTACACCCAAGCATGCTTGTCCATTTCCTCCTCAACATTAACTAATTTTCCCACTCGATCTCAAGGTTCAAATGTGGCCTTTGTCCAAGGATTACTTGGAGTTACGGTGACCCATGCCAGGCACACAGTGGGCTCTAAGTGTGTCGCTAGAGAGGACACAGGTTATGGTACCCTCAATGTAGATCAGAGGTCATTGTGTTGGAAGCTTGAATACTTGTCCTCCTGTGTCCTTATGGCCCTTGGTTGTCTAGATGACCCTGCTACCATTGATGATGTTCAATAATATTTATAGTACTTTTCCGCAAATTTAACACTCCTAATAGTATGATTATGCACAATTGGATATAAATACCAGTTACTTGATGTCTTTTTCTTAAAATTCTACCCTTGTTCTTTTCTTTTTCCAAGCTTTGTTTGAAAGGGGTAAGAAGATAGCAGTTTCACTGTCTTTAAAAAAGAATTGTATTGAAATCCTGTCAGTTCTCTGTGTTTCATTAGCATTTCAGAGTGATTACCATACTGAGACACTTGAAGCTTCACTCTTGAAGCTTAATCTGTGGAGTGGTGAGCCTTTTAAATCAAAATGATTTCTTTTCACTCTTGCTAAGTAGTAATGAGAGTGCTTCTACCGGTAATCAATTATAGCAAGCTTGTCAACAAGCTAGTATTTTTTTCTACCGGCAGTCTTAAGGAAAATATCAAAGATGTGCTGGGCATGTAGGACTTTTGCCAGCTATCTAGTGCTCTGTTTAATGGAGATGTTAAATTTAGTCGAGACAACACTAACAGAATGCTGCTTGCTTGTTCCAAATCCAATGCATCCTCCTCTTAACAAAACCAACAATGGCAGTAGGTGGTGGCTGTCGTAGGGCCTCTTTCCGCTGCATTCATAGATGACAGAGTGGGCGGGGCTTGCATGCTAATTGATATTTAAAGCCCACCACTGTGTGCTTTCCAAGCACAGGTTTAGGCTAGTGGTGTTTGATGTCTTTTTTTTTCTTCAGTTTAAGGTAATCAAAGGTGGTGGGTAGGTGTGTTTGCGGCAAACGAGAATTACCCACGTGCATTTGTGTTAGAGATTTTCATGTCTGCACACTTGCGTCAATCCTACTCCTCTGGCCGCCACCGCCGCTCCCTCTGCCTCTCTGGCTGCCCACTCGCTGACTCAGTAAATGCTACATTTGCATAATTATCTTTTTAATTGGCGGGCGTGAATGAGAGTATTCTCCTTTATTGTGAGCCTGGGAGTCCTCTCCACATTTTTTTTTTCCCAAAGATGTGAGGAGATGAGAGTCTACAGAGCAAGCAAATTGCCAGCTCATTCCCCCCTCCTCTCTCTCTCTCTTTCTCTCTCTCTCTCTCCATTCTGCTTAACTCGATAATCGTCCGTGTTAATAAACTGTTTCACACACCTTCGCCCACTTAAGCCTTTTTCTGTCAGAATTTGCCGGATGATTAGAAAAAGATCAGGTTGTGCCAAGACGATTAGATTTACTTCTTGGTTTTTGTAACACAGGGAGGAGCAGAAGTCGTTTCTCTCCCGTTTCAATTAAAATCGGAAATCATTGTGTGGTATATGCTAACGTGAATATGCTAAATGTGCCGGTTTTCTCTGAGGTAAAGCAAGATATAATTGTCTCATGAGTCACTTGCAGAGGAAAAATGGGAGAAGGAAGAAAATTATTTGTTCCAGGAAAATTGCAACAACTTCGTTTCACAAAAACCTTGCTCTTATGAGTTCATGAAACAACGCAGTTGTGCTTTGCTGGAAGGCCTTGAAGTTGAACAAAAGCTTTTGTTGAGTCTTTCAGAGGATCGCTATAGAAACATTAAGATACATGGCAGCTATTATGTTACAAATTTTAAGGTAAGAGAGAGCAAAAATGCAAAAGATTTGAACAGGAATACTAGTCAAGGTGTGTATTGTTGTGCGATAGAACAGATATAAAGGCGTTCCATTTGGGATTAGCTGTCCAGTATAGATAAAATCACATTAGACTCTCCTCCCCTGACCTCTGCACACATTTGTTCACAATGAAACAATCACCAAGACCTCAGCTAAATCCCAGGTTTTTGCGGCTGTTACTGAACACTTAACAGAGGGAGTGTGAAATGTAATAGGGAGTCATTATTTTTGTTGTTGTGGAGGGATAGACGTAATTGAATACAGAAGATAGTACAGGGTCAGCTAACTTTGGTTATTCACACCGTCCAAGTCCCATTGCACAGCAAGACAATTTAAGCTTTCTGATAGCAGTTCACATTTTTAGAAAAAAAAATGCTGAATGTTAATAAACTCAATGGGCAACCTAAAAGACGCCAGTATTAATCATCGATCGGACGGTATAAGCAAAACACTAATTCTGATGAATTTGTGTAATACAGAATGTTATGCAATTTTTGGATTTATTGTGTATTTGTGCCAAGTACTAATGGACAATGGGGCTCTAGTATTGTGGTGACTCATTACTTGCTTGTTGAGCTATGTTTTAATATGCTCTGTAGGACTAAAACTACTTTAAATTGGACCAAGTTGTGCACTCTTTGTGGTGTTTAAGCTTTCTAAAATAGTTTTCTGAAGTCTTTTATTAATGCTATAGTAGATATGGACAGGAAAAGAGTTGGACATGGATTCTGGAAATGTTGCAGGCTGGATCTGTACTCATATTTCCCATGTGAGCACCAAGGGCCAATGGTGTTTATAGCTTCAACCGGTTAGAGAAGTTTGTTTGTGATTGTTGTGAAGTTGTGGGTTATTTGATGACAAACAGCATTTTACTCTAGTCATAGATACATGATTACGAGCCCTTAAAGCTACGGCCACATTAGCAAAATTGTCAATAGTTTAGAGATGTATGAAGCACTGCTCTCAAAGACGTCATTTTCAAACCAAGCAGCTGTCTATTGTTCAGCATGGTGAATTTGCATGACCAACATGAGCAAAATCGGTGTGAATTTTTTGACCTCGTGCGAAACTCTTAAGTGTATTCTTATAGAAATTACAAGAGTTCACAGAGCAACGATAAATGCGACTGCACTTTAACACAACTCTTCCTTTTATCCATAAAAAATGAAAAAATTCCAGATCAGTTTTAAAGGCCATCTCCTATCAATACCTATTCACGGCACTCCTCTGCAAGTCCCTTTGCGAGAACAAGAGAAAGATCACGCGCCGGCTCGCCGGCCGGATTGTTAGGGCGCCTTTGAAACAGAGCGTGGTGCAAGAGCATGTGCCGGGGCGCCTGCTCAGCCTGTGATCTGTGTCTAGCCTGAAGAGTACTGGCTGTCCCTCCAATCCTCTTCCAATGTTCAAAGGTAACGGCGGGCCTCTCCCAGGCCTCCCGCTTTGATGTGCTCTCCGACACCAGTCATATCACTGCTACCAAGTCTCTCTGGCCCTCCTCGACAGAGGCAGGTGAAAAAACGAGAGAGTTAATTGCTTAGTCACAACGTCTTGCCCCAGACACAGCTCCGGTTTCAATCGCATAACCTCTTTCTCTGCGCACTGATGCGCTTTTTCACAGACAAACGGAAAAACGCAAACAGTATTGTAGAAAGAAAACAGACAGCCCTCTCTGGGAGATGAAATGAGGCATGTTTCAGTGTCTCTCAAAGAACGAGAGCAGTCAAATAGAGGGTGCGGTGTTATGATTCATGGCTTTTAAAATCAAATTAGATGTAATTAACATGGAGCTGAATTAAAATCAGTTGTGTTTTGCTTCCATGACAAACGCAAGATCATCTATCAGATGGGAGTGCTTTATCACAAAGGGCAGGAACCGCTGCTCGGTTAATGAGGGAGAAATGCTGAGGTCACTGAACACATTGGGGATGTCTCCCTGCCACATGCGTTCCATAAGCATGATCATGTCCCTCAGTGTCTGTTGCTTATAAAGGAGTTTACCAGAAACTAACCGGGGTGCGTTTCCCGAAGCCAATCAAGGTTGCTAGTACCGTTAAAGTGTCTGGGGAACGACAGAACTTGCGACCATAGTTGGCTAACAACGCTTTTGGGAAACACGCCCCTGTGAATACTTCCACACTTAAAACCCCTTTAAAGTGAGACACGGCAGTTTTTTTTTCACTGGTCAATTTCGAGATTTTGGGATATTTGTCTTTTATAACATGTCTTCTTTCAGACTTGTGGTGAAAAAAAGTCCGAAATACACATTTAGGTCTTTATTTTACTACACTTTGTCTGTTTGCGTCTGTAGATTTCTCATAAATTCAACAAAAGTTGGCGTTGTAAATCATCCCGCTGCTCCGCGATCGCTGTCTGCACTGTCATCACACACACCGCTAGAAAGCGCTCTCTCTCCTGAACAAGGCTGTCGGATCCAAATATGGTCATTTCCTTTTTATAAGCAACCAATTGTGAAAGTAAAAGGGCTGAATGCGCAATCTCATTGGCTGATGATCCATTTTTAAAGCCCGTTTTCTCAAAATGACTTTTCTCTCATACTCCAAGTCCGAAATCTCCACTTATGTAGTATCTATATACACCAAACGTTCCAGTCTAGTACCTAGTTATATTATGAAGACATTTACAGAGGGATTTGTAAACATATTATTCATAGCCTGATTTATAACATTTTATTCCCAAAAACATGGCGAAAATAAAAATGTTAAGGCTATTGACCGTATATTCTGATTTACAGGATAACAAAAGTAGATATCCATAAATCCCTCTGTAATTTTTTCCCATCTAATATGTGAACACAATTAACTTTTTTTATTTAAAACTGGCTTTATCCAATACTCAATTTCGTTTTTTTATATATGCAAATTAGCCCATATTTACTCAGAAAACTTATATATATATTTATATATATATAAATATATATTTTTTTCTCATCTTAATGTAGGTAATCAACTGGAAAAGTTTCATGGTGAAACCATGTACCCTATTCACCTGTAGTGTCTCGCCTTAAAACCTACAACACTGTCCCTGGCTTAGAAGAGTTCTTTTGCGTTCATAAACAAACTGTACTTTGTGGTGCATAATTGTAGCACCTCTGGAGATTTCATGCTTTTGAAAATATTGATCTCCGTTTCATTGAAAAACGACGGTGTGACTTGATTCACAGAAATAACCAAACTTTTCAAATCTAAAGTTTTAAACCTAAGATGCCCTGTGTTGTCCGTAATTCTTGAAGGTGAGCATACTGAAGAACATTGACAATCTTTTTGCTCTAGACACATATTTTATATTATATTATTAAATACACTGTAAAAAGTGATCTGTTGACTTAACTTAAAAAAGTGAGGAAACCATTTGCCGTAATTGAAAAAATTAAGTTAGGCCTAATCGTAGCTTAATCTATGCCCTGTCTGTGAAACCAGGCCTATTTTAAGTTTATATCAATCTTAAAATATCAGTCATCTATTGCTTTATTAATGTATAACATCATCATTTCAAATAAATTGATCAAACTTTTCAACTCAAAAATTTTAGCCTGAGGCCCTGTTTACACAAGAACACTCGCGGGGGAAAACGTAAAAATATTTTATCGGATGTGCCTTTCCTTTACAGGGCAACTGCGTTTTTGGGGCTTAAAAACGCAAAAAAGTGAAACCACCCTCCAGAGTGGAAATCTTAAAAACGCTCCACCATCGCGTTCCCGTCTAAAGGGTAAAAACTGTAAAAACGCAAAAGTCTGCTAGGCAGTGAAGGCGTCGCGTACGTGTTTACGTCACAGGCATGCACCAGTACAGGAAAATAACAAAACATTATCAAACTAAAATATAGCATTAATTTCATTGACAAAAAAAAACTAAAAAAAAACGGTCATTATTGAGCGACACGTGAAGAGCACCGAGGGTTAAAGCAGCAGCTTTACCGTATTAAACATGAAAAACTGTGTCAGCGTCTCTTTCACTTTCAGTGCTTCACATTGCCACCTAGCCGCCTGGAGTGCACACTACATCGAATTTCACACACTTTTGCGTCACCATATGCACGCAGATTTCCCCCCAATAACGCTCGTCTAAACGCAGAATAAAAAGTGATAACGCAACGCCACTTTTGCGTTTTCTCTTCAGATCGTTTCCGTGTAAACATAGCCTAACAGTCTCATACACACACAATTCAAGAGACATAAATGCCCAAATTCTTGCACTCAGACTCAGAAATGAACCAAGAGTCAACGTGAAGGATGAGATTACAGACTGTTGAAGACTGTCTAACCCTGCAGCAATATTTTATTTAGAGCATTTTTAGTTTTAAGTTAAAGTCTGTAAATGATTCATCTCTTTCACACTATATGTTTGGTTTGTCCATTAATACGGTTTACAGTATTAGCCATTCTGTTCGATCTTAAAACTCAACCAGCTTAAATTTGCTTCTAAAAAGGCAAATGAAAGTGGCAAGGAGGGAACAATCCCTGCTCCTTTGTGCTATAAGAAATATACAAACCGCTCCATTATCTCGGAGGAGGAAGTGCTTTAATGATTTATACCAGCAGGTAGACCTCGGAGTATTAGCTCTTTTGGTCCCTGGTTGACTTGGTAGCGTTTGGCAAATGGAGGACTAGAGGACATGTTTTCAGGAAAAAAGTGATTCATTGCGCCAAGCGCGGCAGTCATTAGAGAAGTGTCTCGCTTTCCGTCCCCCCAGACTCTCCAGACACACTGCGGCGTGCCACGGCTGTTTTGGAGAACAGAGGAAGCGTGGCGGAGCATAAGCAGATCTGCCTGGGACACAGGCCCTTGTTCCCCCTCCGAGGAGCCCCAAATAACAAATATGAATAAAAGAAGCGTTTCTCGGCAGACCACACACTCGCGAGGAGGGGACGGAGACGCGTTGGGGCAGTCGTTTGCAAAAACCTTTGAATCTTTGAGTTCATAATCTAATGTCAGATGGTGATTGCTTGTGCTTGTGTTAGTGGATGGACGGCAACGGCAGGAAACAACGGGGCTTCTTTCATCAATCTTTCATTCTCTAATGGCTTCCTTTCAAAAAAACTCATTTAATCTGTTGCAATTACGTATAAAGAGCCTGACACCGAGTGTTTTCTCTCCCTCTTCGTGAGCGATTCAGTCTCTGAATGGTTTATTTGTGAATGGTTGCCAGGAAAACATCTCTGTTGCTAGCGAAAGGGCTGGTATTCGGAGCTGCGCACGCCTCGTCACATTTTGAGGTCCCGCTGGACTTAGTTGAGATTGTTTTGTGCTGACTGATGCCTGGGAAATCCGACATTTGTTTCTGACAGGGATTTTTTGTTGTTGCATAGACTGTTTTCAGTTTGTGGTCAGGCTTTAATGGAGACGGCGGTAGGTAAAGTTTTGGGGAGAAAGCAACTCGTCTTGAGGGAGCAATCTAGGTTTTTGAGGACAAAACGGGACGCCTGAAACTTGGTTCTTTGACCTTTGGCGATTGAGATGTTGCCTGGACATTTGAGGCTTTTGACTAGTGGCTGAACACACTCCTCCTTAGTTGCTTCTATTTTGATTAGTTAGACACAAAACCCAAATATTATATTATATTATATTATATTATATTATATTATATTATATTATATTATATTATATTATATTATATTATATTATATTATATTAGTGATAACGCAAGGCCATGGGTTCGATTCCCAGGGAGTGCATGCACTGATCAAATGTAAATGTGTACCTTGAATGCAATAAAAGTCGCTTTGGATAAAAGTCTGCCAAATGCATAATGGTGTGTAATGTATGTACGTCATGTAATGCATGTAGTATCTATGGCTACAGTAGGAGTGCATTACACGATTTTAATGCACAACGTAAAGGAAAGAAGCAGTCTCATCTCGTCTCGTCTCAGTCTTGCAGTGAAAGAAAAAGAGATTACCACCTCATTGCTGAGAAATATAATGTAGCTTTTACATTATTAATCATATTTATTATTATTAATAGATTTATTGATTTAATTTGCATTTTGTTATTTTTTAAATAAAAAAAAGTAAATGTAAAATAAATGTATTTACTTGTTTTGCACATCGGTTATCAGAACATTTAAATTTAAATCACTTGATCTGTATCAGTCATAATCAATTGAATGATATAACATAACATAACATAATATAACATAATAGTCTCTACATTTAATAATGTATTATATTGTGTAATTGCTTTTTTTTTTTTACAAATATTCAATAATAATAATTATTATTATTATTTAGATTTGTTATCGTCTAAAAAAATAAGTATATTTTTTTTATATTAAAAATGTATTTATTTATTTACACTTGATCTGTTTCAGTCATAATAATAAGGTAATTTAATGATATTTCATAATATTTCATAATATAAGTGTAAGTAATTGAATGATTCATACATACTGTATACAGGTAAACTCTGAACATTTGAATATCGTGCAAAAGTTCATTTATTTCAGCAATTCAACTTTATGGTTATGGCTTACAGCTTATGAAAACCTTTTTTAATTTGGGGTTTTCATAAACTGTAAGCCATAATCATAAAAATGATAACAAATAAAGGCTTGAAATATCTCACTTTGCATGTAATGAGTCTATATAATATATTAGTTTCACCTTTTAACTTCAATTACTGAAATAAATGAACTTTTGCACCATATTCTAATTTTTCGAGTTTCACCTGTATACATATATATTTTATTGTAATATATTTATTTATTGTCAAAATTGTTACATAATATTAATAATAATAATGCTTTTTATTTAACTTAGTTTTGCTAATTAGCTTATTTTGTGTATTGTAATTAGAATATTTAAATTTACTTAAATTCAATAAAAATAAAAAAAATCTGTCAATTATTTGCTTCATATAATCTGTAAAATAGAATTATCATGTGGTGTTTCTGGGAGGAATGCGCGTGCATAAATAATCACATCCTTTGTGAAGCTCTGCACAAGAACCTCTTGTGTTTGCAAATACTCTGCAACGTTATGCCTCCGTTCTGTCCCTCCGTCTACTTTATTACTCTGTAATCTCGCAGACAGATAGGAGCTTCGCAGCAGACGCCGTTTTTTTTAAAACCCTTTGGAACCAATTGCTGAAGAAGGGCTGTCTTGGGAAGGCCCCAGTGGAGAACGGTAGGGCTCATTAGTTCAATCCCCTTCGAGGGCGAATGCAAAGAAGGAGCCGGAGTAAGACATTTCTATGCTTTCTCAAGGCGTTCGCGCCGTCCTTTGCTCTTTCTCTTTCCCACATTTTCTGCCTGCATCAGCAGCAGCCGAGGGGCCGAACCTCGGACATGCCGCTCCGCTCAAGAGCAAAGCACTGTGGGGAGCTTAGACTGATCAACTCAAATCCAGGAGCCATCATCCAGGCTTTAGAGGGAATTACGAGCGTTGGCTTTGCTCTTCATGTACCGTCCAGATATCAAAGGTACTCCTTTCCGAACAAACATCAAGTATGGACACTGCTTTACTGGACGGAGCACATTGTAGTCCAGTGTTCAGGGCCTTAGGATTTCAGCTATGCGGAAAACGTGGAGTGAATCACAGAATATAGTCATAAAAATGGAATTTACAGTATAATGCGGAAAGTCGCGGAATTTGGTCAGTTTCGGGTGAATAAATCAAAAGTAGGGTTTTACACGTGAATGAGTGCCACTGTTTTAATAATAATAATAATAATAATAAAATATATTTTTAAGTCATATCAAAAAATGTTCGCATGTTTTGATTTTAACGGTAAACATCTGTTGTGCAGCACTTTGTTTGCCAAAACTTAAAGGAATTGTTACATTTTGTATTGACATTTTAAAGGATAATTTGATTTGTTAATATTTATTGACGATTACCATATTTTTTTGATAATACACTTTATTAAATCCTAAATCCAGAAATATTCAAACAAAAAACGTGTAATTAGATTAATAAATACATAAATAATCATTTCATACACATAAATAAACATTTCATAACATAAACATAAATACATATTTCATAACATAAACCTAAATAAACATTTCAAAGGGTTACTTATTACTGTGAACATTGTAATAAATGATTGATCTTTTAAAGGTTTCGATTAAAAATTGAATTCACTTTGAATTCAATTGATTAGAGATGCTTTTTAATTATTAAAACTTAATTAAACCATTCCAACGGGATCCAGAAAATATTAAATAGAAACAAGGGATTTGTTAAAAAATTAAATGGGTTTCATAAGGCCCTAAAAAAAGGAAAAATTAAATAGATTTTGTTTTTAGATGCCATACAAAACTTTTGATAAATTGTTGTTAAATTGTATCAGTTTCATGATTTCTATTAATTAGACATGCTTTTTAATCACTAAAATGTAATTAAATCATTAAAATGGAATGATAAAAATGATTTTAAAAAATGATAAAAAAGGATTTGCAGGGCACTAAAAATGTAATTGTAAATGTAAATAAATTGTTGTTAAATTATACCAGTTCCATGATTTCTATAGTTAGACATTGGATAACTACAATTTAATTTAAGCATTAAAACAGAATCCAGAAAAAGAAAAACTGATTTTGGGGAAAAAAATAAGGCTGATTTATGGCCCTATGTGTGTGTCTGTGGCGCTGACCCTACTTGTGGTTGGTGAAATAGTCGCTGGTTTGCTGCATATCTATTATGGGAACCAAAAAAGAGCTTGTAATTTGACCTTTCCCTTCAGTAAGTGGGCTAAAGCCCTTGTTTTGTTGGTAATGACGGGGTGGGAGCAGGGGGAGGGGGTATAATGCAGGCAGGCAGGTCCCACTTAACCAGAATTTATCTTTTTGGCACTTAAAGGAGGGGTCTGGAGGTCTGTTATCTATGCGCTCCCCCCTGAATGAGTAAACATCTCATTTATTATTAACTCAGGTTTAAGGTAGCGCATTAATCCTGCCTGACAGTTTGCCTACTTGTTAAGGCGGTCCGGCTCGCTCCAGATGTTTTTCAGCTGCACCGGCTGCAGATCATCAGGCCTGCGCAGGTGAACCGAGGATTCCCTGGAGCTCGGATCAAAGTTTTACTGATGGCGATAATCGATCCTTCCCTCTAAACGATGACTGTGGGTTTTTACTATCTGAAGGAAATCATAAATTGATCCTTTTTTTTGAGGAGGATAAGTCACTGTGCTGCTGAACCCACATCACCACTGCACAATATGTAATGGTGCGAATGTGAATGCGATCTCAGTCTGAATTTAATGTGAAAACATCTTCATGATTTCAACATTTTCATGATTTGTTATCACAACTTTTTATCTTTTGTCAAATCAACTTCGATAACTAATGTGTGAAGATAACATACTATTTTGAGTTTCTGTTTATTAAACCATTCTTCTTCATTGTATTAACTCAAATTTTTAATTAAAACGTAACTTGCTTTTTTAAGTTAAACCAACATTTTTTTGCAGTGTGTGAATATATAAAGACGATAATTAAAAGAAAAAAAATATATATATCTCCCACTAAACATTCGGTTTCATTCGAGGAAAAACGAAACTTTATGAAAGTTTGCAAATACCCTTTCTGCCTTCAATGGTTATATTGATAACACTGCAAAGTTGTTATCACCAATCAAATGGTCATGAAGGCCGCATTTCAATTAGACGGGTGACCAATCAGAAACAAGTATTTCAATTGAATTGCATTTAACTGCAGTGCATGACTAGTTTCATTTCTCGCGTTAGTCCTCTTTCTTTTACTTTGTGATCGAATAATGCCAATTCAAATCAGTGTTATTTGGCGGGAATGACCATCTCATGTCCTTCAGCTGATAAACTGCTCCTGCACATTACAGCGAAGGCTCTTTATACCTGACGTGCGTGCGTGCGTGCTCTTCAAAAGCGTGTGGCCGCTGCACCTGCTCTTTGTCCCGTTCTCCATGCTAAATGCAGTTCTTCCAATCATAACCACTTCTCTTTTTTTGCTATCTCTTCATTTTCCCCTCTTTCTTTGCACGGGAGGCTCTTTCCCTACCTTTCTCTCTGGCTCTGTCTGATTCCCTGTTTATTGCATAAGAGGTCCTGTTGAGCCAGCTGCTGGGAAACATGTCCTGACATGAACCACGCCGCTGAACTGACTCACCATGACAGAGAGAGAGAGAGAGAGAGAGAGAGAGAGACCTCAGTCTGTCTGGCTCTGCGCCTCTGGCCGGCATGTCTTCCTGTTCGTACTCTTAGTTAACTCATGTGCACATTCTCGCCGACGTGCACGCGGTTACATTTGTGTGTTTTAATGAGAATAAGATAAATTTGGGTCTATTGTTCTGGCTTTGTTTGCATATGTGGTGCTTTTGTAACATTAGTTTCATGCATCAGTGTGTGTTGCCGGGGGTAAAATAGCGTTTTAAAGTACGTCTGGCGCTCTATATTTGTGTGTAAGGATGACCTTCACGTCCACAGTCGGTGTCAGAGGGTTTGGGGAAAGTTGAACATGTACAGTAGGCATTTGGTTTTCTGTAACGTTTTTAGAAAATACTGCTCTTTTTAACTTAACACAAAGAGGAAATTATGGATATCATAGATTTATAGATAGAGATTTTAGTCTTGATAGCATTTGGAATAATAGGCTAAAAAACTAACTAATCAGTAACATTTTGCAGGGTCATTTTCCATCAAAAGTGTTTATGAATATCCAGCTTATTATTATTTTTTGTTAAGAAAACTTAACACTTAATTTAAAAATGTAACAATAAATCTGTGGAAATAATATTGTTTATATATTAATTAAACATGCATATAGGCCTACTGTATATATATATATGTGCATATATATATAATGTATATGTGTATGTGTATATGTATATTTAAAATATAACATTTAAAATTAAAAAATACATTTGTGATAAAAGTGGAAGGGCAAGTACAATTACAGCTGTATATTTTCCAGATGTTATTGCATATTGTCTTTTTATATTATTTTTGTTTTATGTATTTATAATTTATCTGAAATATTTTTATAATGCAAAAAATATATATTTCTTACACAAATGTAAATATTTTTTAATTATTTAAAGTTAATGTTTAATCATAAAATGAATAATGATTAAATTATATTTTATGTATGAATTTAATTATTACAAATGATGGTAACACTTTACAATAAGGTTTCATTTGTTAACAGTAGTTAATGTGTTAATTAACACGGATTAAAAATGACCATTACATTAGTTACAGTATTTATTAATCGTTGTTAATGTTAGTTAATAAAAAAAATACTGTTCATTGTTTGTTCATGTTCACAAAGCAGTAAATAATGTTGACAAATACAACTTTTGGTTTTAATAGTGTATGTAAATGTAGAAAATGATCATGAACTACGGTTAATAAATTCTGTAGAAGTATTGTTCATTCTTAGTTTCTTTTATTAACCTTATTTATTAAAAAAACAACAACATATTTTGGTAACACTTTACAATATTAATATAAATATAAATTATATAACCTTTTTTTGGTGCATCCAGCAACCAGTGCAATTAAAAATCTGAATTACTGGCCTGACCAGACACGCAGAAATCAAATCTGCATCGTCGAGCCCAGTGTGTTGCGTAACTTTCCAAACCACACTTTTTCAAGCCGTTGCTATGAGCCCGAAACTTTTATTTCCTCTGCAGGGCAAAGCGTCTCGACTCGGTTTTCAACATTAGTGTCGACGTGTGTTTTCGCTGTCAGCAGCTTTCAGGATGTCCCAGTGTTTTGGGAAGTTGCGTAGTCAGGGTCTGCTCCAGTTCTCCTGGACAGGAATGAATCGAGGGCTGGACGGTGGATCGCAGCCAGACGCTGAGGGAAACGCCAGGCCTTCACGTCCATTTATACGCGGACAAAAGCCAGACTGGTGGCCGTGCGACGATTCGAACGAACCCATTTTGCTCCTTAAACTTGTATATGACACCAGGTTTCTGGCAGAACATCTGAGAAACTGTACCTGGAACTGCCCCAAACCCACATCCCGTGGAGCCAAATGGCATAATAATTGCACACATGTTCGCTGTAAACGGTCCGTCCAATGCCATTTTTTCAGATTTCCTTGTTTGCTTGGTGGTCTCAGTTCAGGATCTGCTCGACTTCCTTGTGTTGTTGGCACTGTACTGGTTTCAAACATATGCTTCTACATATGAATCTGCCTATAGTGTTGCAGACCGCCCCATCCTCATCATGCAATGTTCTCAATGTTCTTGTTTTCTATGAAACCAGCTGTGATATTACTCACAGTTTAGTGTTACACAATGGATCATGATGATTGTGACGTTATTTCTCATAAATGTGATTTCACAGCTGCGACTGTTTATTACAAATGTGACTTTTAATATCGCACTTCTAACTGTAGTAACTGTTACTTATAAGTGGGACTTTATATCTCACAGTTACATCTGTATTTCTTATCAACTAAGTAACACAATTGGTTACTTTTTAGGGAGTAACGCAATATTGTAATGCATTAAAAGTAACTTTCCCCTACACTATTTTTTATTTTTTTTCCTCATAATTGAGACTGTCACAATAGTGACTATTTCTAATAATTAGTAAATATGTTGCAGCTGCAACTCTCTCATAATTTCTTATTGCGACTGTATGTCTCATAATTGGTACTTTATAACTTGCAATTTCAACTTTCTTGTAAGTTAGACTTTATATCTCACAATTGCAACTCTCAGTTTTGAATATTTCTGAGATCAATACTTTATATCTGATATTTTATATTTCACAATTGTGACTATTCCTCATAATTGTTTTTTATTCCTTGCAATTGCAACTTTATTCATCATAACTTCATACAAAAAAAATAAATAATAATATTTCGCAATTGCGCTATAAAAATCGCTATATTTTCTCACCGTTGCGATATTGGAGTGGTAATTTTTCATTTTTCATTTTTTTACCATGTGGTGGAAACAGGCTTCAATCATCTTATTAAAAAAACATTCAGATTCACATGTTAATAAAATGTATTTAGGCAGAATGCACATCTACTTAAACCTCTGCCAATTTCAAAATAAGCTTTTTTTCCCTGTAATGTGTGAAGTCACGACATCTAGCCATGACCAAACCTTGACCTCAGCAGCTTGAACGTTATATTTTTGTTTTGTTGTCTCAGCATCGTCTTGCATTATCACTGAGTTTTTTTTATTCATATAAACCCCTAAATAAAACACACCCCTAACACACACACCCCTCTCATCTCATATTGAAAGATTTCCTTACATCTTTCCACATTTTAGCAAATACCTTGATAATATATGAACATAAATAAAGCATTTTACCAAAGCGCTCTCTCTCTCTCTCTCTCTCTCTCTCTCTCTCTCTCTCTCTCTCTCTCTCTCTCTCTCTCTCTCTCTCTCTCTCTCTCTCTCTTAAATAAACACTCGGTTCATCTTTTCCTGATTTATGTATATGTGACGAAACGCCAGCTCATTTATATCCATGTGACACTCACAGGGGTCCAATGTGCGTTTTCCACTTTATCGCCACACATTCTGTTTCTCTTTTCTCCCCATTTTTTTCTCTCTGAGAGAGTACCACAGAGATTGACTTTAATCTATAAGAGATATCACTCAATGGCATGTTATCATTCGGAATACGTGATGCTTTTTAAAGCCAGTAAATTCCATTAAGAGGCAGCGGGTTGAAAAGGCAGCGGCGGGTCTTTAGCGCTGCCTCAAAGAGAGTTCGAGTGCACGCCACTAACGCATTGTAGCATATAAATCAGAGAGGGCCGCTGGGAATCAAGTGTGAGTGTCTCTCTCTCTCTCTCTCTCTCTCTCTCTCTCTCTCTCTCTCTCTCTCTCTCTCTCTCTCTCGCTCAAAGATGCAGGATAAAAGCCTCTCACTTTGGAAGGGTCTGTCGCTCTCCTTTGAGGAGAAACAGCAGTCCTCCTGTGACGGCGAGGGCCTTTGGTACACTGTCAGGAGTCCATAAGCGCTCCCCTGTTATCGTCTGCGTATTGTCGTCAGTGTATCACCGCTCGACAGAGAGATGCAGCGGAGAAGCTTGCCGCACTAATGGCAGACGAGCGCCGATGCACCTCCAACGCTCACATATGATTCCGTCTGAGTTATGTAGGACTTTTACATTTTTTTGTAATATTAGTAAAAAAGCAACGTGTTTATGGGTTTTAAAGGGATAGTTCAACCAAAAATGAATTAAAGGATTAGTTCACCCAAAAATTTTAATTCTATCAGTAATAACTCATCTTCATGTCGTTCCAAACCCATAAGACCTTCGTTCATCTTCGGAACACAAATGAATATGTTTTTAAAAGAAATCTGAGAGCTTTCTGTTCCTCCATTGACAGCAACGTCATTGCAACTTTCAAGGCTCAGAAAGGTGGTAAAGACATCGGTAAAATAGTCCAGTGGTTCCTTAACGTGAAGATGAATGTGTATTTAAATTTGGTCATAGAAGTTGGTGCCTTCTAGACTGAGAAAAGTCAGAAAGTGTATTGTTGGCTATTGTGGATGAAAGACAACAACTCCCAGAATGCACTTGCTTCGCTGCCCTACGAGGCCACGCCTACCGGTTACAGAGGCCAGTATCGGGAGAACTGATACAAATAGGTTACTAGTTGACTCGAAACTGAAAAGACGGCGTTTTATCGTAAATCTCCGTGACGAGTCTGCCCGGGCTCAGTGATATAGAAGTGATATTTTTATATAGAAGTGATACAGTGATATAGAAATAATAATACTAATTAATCCAAACTATTTAAGGTTTACTTTTATTTCAATTTACTTTTATTTATTTATTTGTAATCTGACAAGAGAAAAGCTCATTTTTAAACTCACTCTCACGTATCTTGTAGTCTTGTCAGGAATGTGTACAGGTGGAAAAGAAATTACATGACCAGACGAAACCATTAAAGGCCTTGGACACGTCACATAATTACGTCGGTGGAAATTCAAGCGGCTGCAAAGGAGATAAGAACAGGGACATGAGAGGCTCATATCTCTCTTATGAAACACGGCACGCATATTCATCTAGGCTTTTGCTCGGTACAGCAGAATGAGCAAATTACACAAAGGAGAATATGGTTTAATTAGCCGAGTACCACAGAACTGCGAGAATAAAAAAAAAGCTACAGAGCTTATGTTCAGCATTCATGGCCTTACAAGTGAGATAATGTTTTAAATAAACAACATTATAACTTTAATAACTTTCATGAGCTCTATTTGAAGCCAGTGTAAATGGCAAATAAACATTTGCTTTTATTATTATTATTAGCATTATTATTTCTGTCAATAACGATGATACTAATAAATGTAACTAACTTATTATTAAATAATAGTTAATTATTTTAATAAATAAACAACAGTTGTTGCTGCAGATTAAATTAATACGCCACTATAGTTTTCCACTGCATTGATTTTCACCTTAGTTGAGTTTTAAATCACATTAAACTTTGTTACATATCATATGTTACTATAGCAATAACTATACATTATGCATAATTACATGCAACTAACCCTAAACCAAACCCTATAGTAAGTACATATAGTTCATTATTATTACTCAGTACTTGGATGTATAATTACTATGTAACAAATACACAAAATAAAGTGTAACCCTTTATTTTAAGGTGTCTTTATTACAGTGTAATTATACATTTAAGTACTGAGTAATATTAACTACATGTACTTACTATAGGGTTTGGTTATTGTTATGTTATTACTATATAATGTGTAACAAGGACACTGTAAAATAGTGTTACCACTATTTTTGGCTTCAAAATGTAATGTTTAGTTCAATGTTACTTGCCAAGTGTTTCTACACCAAATGTTTCTTTTTCTTTTTCAGTGTTGCTTTATTTGGCACCTGTATCCCACCTTGAGGTTGAAGTTAGGCATATGTATGTCATTTTCACTAAGAAAATAATGTCCACTTAGAGGAGTGGGAAAAGGCTGGTCAAAGGCTGACCAAACATGTTAATGAAATGGGAAATTGAATATAGTGGTTTCCCTTATTGTAAATTTGCTGCACAACAGACAGAGTCACTTAAGAGCAAGAAATGCAAATGTGAGTTTGACTGTGTTTGATGGATCACGGAAATCGCTGCTCAGAGTTTAAAAACTAGACTTGAAATGGGTTGAGACGTGAAGAGAGTGAAATAGGGGTGTGATATGGTCATGGTCAGAATCATTTCGGAATACGTGTGTGTGTGTGTGTGTGTGTGTGTGTGTGTGTGTGTGTGTGCGCGTGTGTGTGTGTGTGTGTGTGTGTGTGTGTGTGTGTGTGTGTGTGTGTGTGTGTGTGTGTGTGTGTGTGTGTTTGAGTGTGTTTGAGTGTGTTTGAGTACAGAATGTGTTTTTTAGTGACCGAGAAATAAATCATACAATTTTTTTCAGCTGCCATTTCTCCAGTCTTTAGTATCTACTACAATATTTAGGTCGACTGGAATAGTTTTTCATGGTTTGAATGTAAAAACAAAACAAAAAACATTATTCTTCACATATATTTCATTGTTACAGCACCTCTCTTCACAGTCTGTCAGTAACGCTCTGTTTAGTTCCTGTCTCTATGAAGCCCCTCCTTCTGAAGAGCGCAGTGCGCTCTGATTGGTCGGCTGGACCAGTGTGTTGTGATCGGTCAACCTCTTTAAGAGTGTTTGGGAAATGTCACGCCCCTTACCATAACAGTGAGTTTCAACACACTACTAACTCAACTCATCCAGGCCCCGTCCCTTTTGTCCTGCGTATGCCTTGACAAAAAAAGCATAATAGGTCTAACCATCTTAAGTCTAACTATCTTGCACAAGCAACAACTAATAATAAAAAAAACATAAAAAAAACATAACTTCAGTTGAAAGTGTGACGAATGTGTCAACCCTTCCCATTAAAAAGCTAACTATACTGGCAGTAAACACGTTTTTGAATAGAGCTTTGTGTGTGCGATAGAGAAAGAAAAGTGAGAGATAGATGGATACCCCGGGAAGATGTGTTTGTACAAAGAGTGAGATGTCACATAGACCGAGAAAAAGTGTGTGTGTATGAGAGAGAGAGAGAGAGAGACATTTACAGAGACAGAGCGATAAGAAAGGGGAGACTAGCGAGTTAAAGCGAGAGAGGGAGGGAAAACGAGTGTAGGCTACACACAGGGAGGAAAAGAGTGTGTATGTGAGAAAGATAAGCAGGAAAAGATAGAGAGGAGAAAAAGTGTGTGTGTGTGTGTGGGCCCTGCTCTACACTGTGCTGGGGGCCAAAACACTAGAGATTGCTTTGATCTGGATTCTCAGTGTCTCGTCCAATCACAATCATGTCACCGCCTCCCCCACGGCAGCTCACTGTCTCATTCATAGTGCAGAGACGAGCCCCGGCATTCCATTATGCACTATAGACACTTTATAACGGACCTGCACAGGAAGTTCATCTCGACGTTTGTTTTCGGTAACACATGGGTGTGTGGACGTCCTGGAACCTGGACACATTTTGATCAATGTTATTGACAGTTTTGTCGAAATTATACAAGCAATTCAGCTTCATAAATGTATACCGAATGTATGACATTTTCGACAGCAAAGCAGAATTTAGTATTTTATACACGATTTATTAATATTAATATATATTTTTTCAGTTTTCATTTTAATATTAGTTATAGGAATTTTGTTGAGCTTTTATTATTTGATAATATATATATATATATATATATATATATATATATATATATATATATATATATATATATATATATATATATTATTTTCATTTGTAATTTTAGGGGTTAGTATTTTTAGAAATTCTTAAAAAAATCTTTCTATACATCTTTAATTTTCAGTAATTGTAGTATGTCGAAATTCAGATTTTTATATATTTCTATACATCTTTAATTTATTGTTATTTTATTATATAGTATTTTCGTATTTTTATATTTCTTTACATCTATAATTGTTTGTAATTTTAGTGTTCAGTATTTGTAATAAATCTTACAAATATTTATATTTATCATAATTTTTTAGTAATTTTAGTATGTATTATTTGTAATATTCTTTTTAAATAGTTTTATACATCTTACATTTTTGGAACATTTTAGTATTATTATTTTTTATTATTTTTATAATATTTCTATACATCTTTAAATTTTAGTAATTTTAGTATGTAGTATTTTTTTATCTTTACTTTGTTTATATATATATATATATATATAATTTTTTTTTTTTTTTTTCTTTCATATAGCCTATGTATATATTTATATGACTACACAGATCACAAGTTTTATTTGACGGTCATTTGTTTTCAGATGGATGAGTTTTATTAATTAATTGATTTAACTTTTTTAATTAGATGGCTTTTCAGCTCCCATGGGTTTATAGGACAGCAAAGTGTCCATTGATTAAGAATTATGTATTCATACAACATTCTCATCTCATAAGTACGTACAGTAAATATTCCGACACATGGATAATATCTATTTACTCTTCCTCTTCCCCAGTAAACAAACAATCCAATTTAAAATATCTTGCCAAAACGGTATTAACAGTCTGCTCTGAATTATCCAAACCTCTTACCGCTGTGTCCTTTTCTTTGGCGTCTCTAAAAATGCAGAGTTTTCTGTCTCTGGTAAGTTACAGGGGTGGAATATGTAATGGCGCAGTAATAATAAGCATGCAGTTGGCTGAGACGCTAACTGAAGGTGAGACAGATCTGTTGATAACGGACATTGACAATGAGTGATGGGAGAGTAAATTGTCTATTCTCATTACCTTCCCAGATTGAAATATAGGTTGTGTCATATTCAGCGTAGCCATGGAAACCTGGCACCATATCAGCGCTGAGCTGATACACTGTGGACGGCACATAAAGTAGTATTGTTTTGTCTTTGAACAAAATTGCATCATTGAATGAGTTCTTTGACTAGCAGAAGTGTTTATGCAAGCAAATGAGTGACTCAGCAGTGTGTATTATTCTGAAGTGTTGATCTTTTTGAGTTGTGTGAAAAGGGAAAGGAAGGTGATGAGTGTTATTGATCTGCTGTCTGCTTTGGTTATTTATTTTAGCATATGTACAAGACTTGCTTTATTTTGGGTGTTTTGTCAGTTTTTATCTGAAGAAAAGAGGCAAGGAATTACATGACAACAGCATTTTCCTGGCCTGAAAACACAAGCTTTTGAAAACGCTTTAAGCTACAACAATAAGACAATCAAGCGCATGCGTATTACACGTTCAGTCTATAGGCACGTAGTGTTTCTTTATAAGCTAACATCGCCACCTACTGGCCTGGCATGAATAATACAGCGTTTTTAGTCGTTTTCGGGAATCCATGAGAACGGGGACCGCTTTGACAACGTTGTCATGTACGCAAAACTTTTCGAAAACGCAATAAATAAATAAAACATTTCCGTTTTTAATACATTGTCGTGTAAAAAACCTGAACGCCATCAAATATTAGTGTCACTGTCACTTGATGGTGGATCTGGTGAAGAAGCTGTCAGCGATCATATACTTCAAAATATTGATTTTGAAGATGTTGAAAATGATAGTTTTTAGAATTTGAGATCTTGAATATGAGCCAGATGCTAAATGTACTGGGAAATTATCTCTGATGAGGACAGTGATGATGGTATTAAACATCTGCTCAAACTGAACCCTTCCAAGCTCCAAAATGTTAACAAAATATGCTTTATTTTATTCTTCTGTAATCGTTAGTCTAATATCAGGAGAGTTTTATATTATTGCGACAGGTAGAGATCCATCAGTGTTAGATATAGATCCGGGTCGCTAAAGACCAGATTATGTAATAATGAATGGCGAAACATTCATGCATTTAAGGGTTAATCACGCCTGACAGAAGAATATATTTCACAAAAACGGCCCAGAACTAACTTTCCTTTTGTCAATGAGGCTGGATTAGGGACCGGCACTAAGTGGAAAAGGGGCATCCTGAATAACAACTTAATTTTGTCGAAATGCCTTATTCTGTGCGGCACTGCAAACGGCTTGTCCTCAGACACAGTCCATGAGTCCAAAGCTCACCCAGACTAGACTTCCTCTTCTGTCTGAAGTCATGTTTACTGGAGAAGAACTTGATATTATTGGAAATCCCTTTGCGGTTCATGGTCTAACTTCCAGCCAGCCCGTCTGACCCAGACGTGACCCGGAAGCACGCGGCGGCCGCCCCAGACTCGAGCTATCGGGCATCAGTGACGGGATGCGTGGTCCTGTTCATCAGCCGAAGCTGTTTACAGAAGCTCGACTTCTTTGCATCTAATCACAATGCCTATTCCCATATGTTTGCTAGTTACTCCTGCCTCCCCTCTGACTGCTACTGAAGCTGCTCTACCTCGCTGCCAGGAGTCGCTGTATTTTTAGGTTGTTGTGAAGTTTCTTTGCCTGCATAGGCAATGAGATGCTCGCCTTTGGGGAACGTCGGGTTTGAAGATGATGTCCTTTGGATTTGATTAATTCAGTATCACGGGAGAGCGAGCGAGAGAGCTGTCCCCGACTGAAAATAGAAGCCCTGTAAACGACTATATCGTTCATGTTTTTCGCTCCCCTCCCCTCGCTTTTGTCTTGTTCCGGCTTATCTGTGAATTACGACAGGAGGGGAATTAAATAAATAACGGGCCGAGAGCGAACAGTGGCGTCTGGAGTCACGTGCGCGCGTGTTTACACTCTCGCGCCCGTTTGTTGTGCCTCTCCGTGTTTGTGTGCATATGAAAATGATACTCTCCCCTTAGATCAGGCCTGTCGCCTCCTTCTCAAGCGCTCTTCTCACATTTTCTCTCTCTCTCCCTCGTGCTCTTCCTGCACCCGCTTCCTCCCCTCGTGCGCCGTGTTTGTCGTTGGCACACCTCTCTGATGTCTACCATCAGACGTGATTAACGTGATTCAGCTCTATTCGCGAGATCTCTCCGTCACCATTTTGTGCTCAGTTTTACACATCATGTTGACGCTCTAGAAACATGGCAAGCGAAAGTGTACTTCAAGAAATATTCTAGTTATATATGACGTCAAGTCCTTTCTTGGTCTTGTTTCTACTAGGCGATTTGTACTAATGGTCTCCAATTGACCCTTCGCAGGGAGTTTGATTGACAGGCGATCTGACCAATCATAATCCGCCATTTTGTCCAACAAAGCAGTCAGGAGAGATTGTAGATTTACATTGGAGGATTTGAACTTGAGCAACGGAGTGTACTGACGCCTTTCCACGGTTAAAACAACACTCCTTATGTTCATTCATGTTTTTCTGATGCTATAAATGAACTAGAAGGAAGAGATGATCGGTTCACGAGCAGCTTTAACTGATGCTCTACAGCGATCTGTCAGACACATTAAAGAGCCACAAAACACTATTTATTGTTTATATTTCTTTAAAAAATGACCAAATTTGAAAGTTGAGACCGTTTCATATCAAAAGTAACCTGGTCTGTCCTGTCTGTCAGTGTGTTGTCAGTGTCCTCTCTGCTCCACGATGTGTTTTTCACTGCGTGAGAACATGGTGTGGTGTGAGAGCGGCGTAGCTTGTAGGACATAGCAACAGTAACTAAAGGGGGCGGGTCTTTGCGAACGGTCAATTGTGTTTAAATTGTGAATTTAACAACAGAAAACCACTATTTTGAGGGGTTTCAGGGTATATTGTGGTTGCAACTAGGACAATGGGGCTAAAGCATATTTTATTTTGATATTTATAACCAGTTATTCAATGCATATCTTAATATTTATGTGTTTATGGCTTAGAAGATGAAACCATTGTTTCAACCAGATGGTCATTATTTTAATGTTCACTAAATTCAATGTTTTGTCTATTTTTTTAATTGTATTCTCTTTTGAATGTATCATTACAATGCATAGTTATAAACAGTGAAATGTACCTACATATATATGCTAACTAAAACATTTTTAAAGGGCTAGTTCATCCAAAATTTTTAATTATCCCATAATTTACTCGCGTAATATGGGATAGCCAATGATTATAGTTTATAAAGTTATAAATATGGATATTTTTCTTACAAAAATGCATGGCTTTACTTCAGAAGGCCTTTATTAACCCCCTGGAGCCATTGATTACTTTAATGATGGATGGATGCACTTTTTGGGGGATTCAGAATCCAAGTTATCATTCACTCCCATTTTAAAGCTTGGAAAAAAATGGATATTTTTTAATATAACTCCGATTGTGTTTGGCTGAAAGAAGAGAGTCATACACCTAGGATGGCTTCAGGGTGAGTAAATTATGGGATCATTTTCAGTTTTTGGGTGAACAAACCTGAGTAATGAAAAATGCCACACGGATGCAGTCAAATTCAGTTTAAGAGGAACTAGTCTAAAACATTGTGTTAAACATAATGGTCAAATGAAAGGTTGTTAAAGGGATAGTTCACCCAAAAATGAAAATTATGTCATCATTTACTCACCCTTATGTTGTCCCAAACCTGTACGAGTTTCTTTCTTCTGCTGAACACGAAAGAAGATATTTTGAAGAATGTTGGTAACCAGAGAGTTGATGGACCCTATTGACTACCATAGTATTTTTTTTCTAACTATGGAAGTCCATCAACTGTCTGGTTACCAACATGCTATAAGAAGAACAAAAGGGAAAAACTCGTACAGGTTTGGGACAACATGAGGGTGAGTAAATGATGACAGAATTTTCATTGTTGGGTGAACTATGCCTTTAAATTCATTGTGACATTTACATTGTTGATGGATGTTGCTGTATAAAATTTGCGATAATTAGATTTTTTTTAAAAGATATAACTGTCCAAGGTCGGCATTTGTTTGTAGTGGATTTTACTTATTTCATTTAGTATTTTTTTGCATCTCAACATGTCCAATTGAGCCATTACAAATTTAGCCATTTTTTCTGTTTTTGTCGGAAGATTGGCAGCGTTACTCAACTCTGTCTCTGAATGGCTATGTCAGTGAAGCCCTTAAAATTCTGCTTTGTTAATGTCTTCGTCGAGGTTAATGACATGAACAATGCTTACAGAAAGCCCTCAGAAAGATGAAAGGAACATAAAACAAAAGCTCATTTTTTGCAACTTTGATATGCGCCTTTGATACAATGCTAATGAGATCACATGCAGCGTCTTCTGCTAAAATCTATTCTCATCCGTTAATTATGCCGCGCAGATATTCCGCAATTAGACACGCAAAATATTCCACGCACTCGGGTGACGGGAACGCCGGCCGCTTCTTAAATACTGACACTGGAATTGGGAAGTTCACCTCGCTGATAGCGGCTAGACAGCGATAGCCAATAGCGCTAGCCGCATTAGTGGTCTGAGGGGGCTAATTGCGTGAGGGTAAGAGTGGTGTGCAACTAATGAAGAATCCTCAGCTTTTGAACACGCCGTTCAACCTCCTTCAGCTCTAATTAATGACTCATCGGAGGAAGGACTGCCGGAGCCTTTTCGCACCTATTATCCAACACTTTAATGGTGCCGTCCTCTGCACACTGAGGAAGTGTTTAAACATGCTGGATAATGTACAGCCCTCTCTTTCTCCCGAAGATCTTCCCGCGACGTGTGTTTTTCTAATGAATTAAAGATGGCTTCCCTCCTCTCTTTCTCAGCTGGGGTAAACACCACAGCCGCATAATTTGCATGCAGATTTATACAAATGAGAGTCATGCTTAATGCAGACTTCAGATAATGGGTCAGAAAGTGAGAGACACTTAAAGCCAGAGGATCTGGATTTGTAGATAGAAGCCTGGAGGGGTAGTGTATCATATGCCACTTCTAACTCTTATTTCTGTGCTTTATCTGGTGGATTGGCATCGTTTGTTATTTTTTCACATTGCCAATATACCAGTGTTGAAGTTAACGTATTAAATGAACTAAACACACCAATACATTTTTCAGAAGTGTGACAGTTTCATAAATATTATTTCTTTTAACAAGTAGATTTATTTTTATTTATTTATTTTTTTTAACTAAAAAGTGGTGTAACGTGTTAAATGCTGCATAGTTATTTGTAATGCCACACTGTTGCTCATGCAGCTTTACAGTTGAGGGACATAATCGGACATGATCTCCAATATGTATCTTTGGAAGTTAGTTTAGTGAATCGGGAAATTTAACATATATCAACTGCTTAAAAATAATAGCTAAATATTATTTTAATCACTGCTGTTTATATCCTTTATTATTATTTAGTGTAATCTATCCTCTTAAAGTTTAAAGTGGTCACCCATCTTGAGAAATATATATATATAAAATATATATATATATATACAATTTATTTTTTATTCTTTAGATATTGCCCTCCTATATAACTTCAGTGTAAACTACTTTAGGGTATATCATTTGTACTTAAAGCACTTTCAAATTTCTATATATGTCAAATAATACAATAATCTGATTTGTACCTTGTTTTTTAGTTACTGGTTTAGCACTTAATACTGCAATGCACACTATCTGCCATGAATCTTGCTGACTATAGGCCCATGTAACTGAGATTTTTCTGACCTGACGCAGACCTTCCGGGTCGATAGTTGTGCTCTCTGTGTAGGAAAGGGAGCAAATCGGAAACGAGAGCAAGAGACCAGCATGCCCTTCTGACAAAAACCACTGTTGATGTGAAAATGGCTCAATTAGAGGAGGCTTAAATTGTTAAGGCTCACGTTAGGCCCCCCGGGGCCTGCCGGTGATTCGGTCACAGCCACTACAGTCAATAGTGCAAGTGTGCAATGTGCATTAAAAACGTATGGCTGATGGGCACTCAGGAGCCGAAGGGATGTGGCAGGAACTGCTCTCCTGGTGTACTGTTAAACAAAGAGTCTGAGACGCAATTACCCATGTTGTTTTCCTGGAGTGAGGAACACAACCCAACACGGTCTCCCTACCTGTTTCTCCTGCAGGCTTAAAGCAGGGTTTAAGTCTTGCATTTGGAGTTATACCTTGTGAGACTGCGTCAGCATCAAAACATTCAGACCAGTACTCTGAGATCAAAGCATACACTCTTAAATCAGATGGTCAGACTTGACGGGTAGTAAAGCTAAGGCTCATTCTGACTGCGTCAGAGAAAAAGAGTCCGGACAACTATGCACGGCTCTCATTGTAGGTATAAATGCACGGGGACAGCAGGATCACAGTGGTAGTTTGGCAACCGATAGCTCAACACTTACGTCTCTGACAATTACAGTTCCCTCTGACAGGGCGCACCGGTTCGGTCTCGGTGTTAAGAGACTTTGTCAAATTTGCGGCCCATCAAACACGAGGGCTGGACGGCTGCAGTCAGTCATCCCCCATTAACGCCGGCCCCTATTAGCTTTCCTGCGTAGCTACGGACGATGTAAGTGGCGGAGATGCAGTCATTTATATAAACAGTGTCATGGTGCGTAGGACACGTCTGGCCTTGGTCGCACCGTACCGTCTCAGCGCGCCTCATCAGGCCCTGTGATCAGCCGTAGATGCATAATACATCAGACAGACCATGAGCATAGGAAGAGACATTCATCACTGTCCACCTTTCAAATTAGATCTCCCAGACAAGGCAATCAGTCATAGGCATCAGTATTCAGAGCTGGGTGAAGCTCATACCGAGATGTGCTCAGCTGGACTCTTGCTCCCTAGGGTGCCTTCCAATCCCCTAGACGCTCCAACACACTCCCCTAACAACTGTTTCTAGTGTTTAACCATACATACGACTGAGTCCGCTCTCCCAGCGGAGGTCCAGCAGCAGACGACGTCCCTCTTCCCGAGCGCTCTGCCGAAATAGTCTCTGGAGTGTCTGAGGCTGTCAGTCTAACAACAGGGAAGCTCCTGGATAAAGGCGGACAGATCCTTCTCTGTTCCACACCTCGCTGTTTTCCATTTCGTTTGTCGTCAGCACGTAAAAGAGAGTAATTCATGTCCGAGAGAGACTAAAGTCTAAAACATGGAATCATCCATTACAGCTAAAAGCCCTGACGGAGGGAAGCGCAGAAAGTCTATAAAGATAAAAGCGGCTTCAGCGCCGAGGCCTTATAGATGCTGGCATTTGGAGATTGAACCGGCTTCACTAGATTAGGCTGAAGACTCCAGAAGGGCTTTTGTTTTTCCTCAACTAACGCCGCTTGTCATGCCAAACACACACGGCGTAGCTCTAACGGTGGGCTTGTGTTGACAAATTAATCATACTGTTTACTAGAGAAGAAAAGTCCATTGATGTGACAAGCTATGTTGTCTTATTTGCAGTGTTATTATTTTTAGTCTGACATGAGCACGGATGACCTAACAATTTATTTAGCTTGGTATCACTGTAATGTTTTGTATGGGAAACAAACTATGAGAAACCTGATGTAACCATTATCTCTCTCTCCCCCCCCCCCCCCCCCCCCCTCTCTCTCTCTCTCTCTGTTTCTGTCCCTGTTTCTCCTGCTTCCATCCCTTGATCATCCGACTCCAGGTAAGGGAATTTATTTTCTAGTCTTGTGCTCCATCCTATATGCTTATCTGCTAGCACATGCCCTGATAGACCATATCAATATAAAAAGACTCTTGGTGCAAATGAAAACTGGTGTAAAGATATGTATACAAGCCTGAGTGAACCACAGATGAACTCAAGGATGCATCACCTCAGGGTTCAGGGAGTCTCATTCATTGTGCATGTCTTTTTATAGACCTAATTGATTTTGACGTCTCTGAGCACCTGCAGTCTGATATAATCTTTTTTTTATTTTTTTTTATCGTAATCTGTATACTCAGTGTTGTCAAATGTTATGTCTTGATTCAGGTATTTTATCACGTTGAGTGTTGAATAGAGACATTCGTACTGACATGTAACCTGTTCCACAACTGAGTGTGATGGCTAATTAAGAAGCTAGTTTTTAAAAGGAGAGTTCACCCAAAAATATTGACTCACCCTCAAGTTGTTCCAAACCTGTATGAGTTTCTTTCTTCTACTGAACACAAAATATATTTGTAAGAATATGGGTAACCAAACAATTGGGGGGGGGATACTATTCTATATACTATAGAAGTCAATGGGGCCCATCAACTGTTTGATTACCCATATTCTTCAAAATATCTTCTTTTGTGTTCAGCAGAAGAAATACATTTTAAGGCAGCATTTGGAACATTCTATATCAATTCCATGCACCACATGGGAGTAGAGTTTGATGTTCTCATATTGCTAAGCTAAAAAAACACAATCTAGTTAAGCATAGAAATGTATAGAATGCACAAAAACGCCGTAATCGCGTTATCGAATTGCATTCGCTCCAAAGAATAAAATCAAGGTACAGTAGCATAATTTACTTACCTACCTTGGGATAAACTTTGCAATCATGACATGTCTATGGATCCTTAAAATACTGCTTGCATAGGCAGCTTGCTAAATTTTGGAACAGAACAATGGTGTTTAAATTTGTAATTTAAATGTGGTGCTCTTATAGCTTATATCAAAATCCAGCTTATACTTACCCTTTTGGACCTTTTCCAAATGTATTACTTACCATTAAATACACCACACGTGTTTGTTGTCGAGAATGTCATAACTCAAAGTACGTTGTGGTGTAGAAGGAAAGGAATACAGTCTCTATGTCTATTCATACTGTAAGTATTATATAAAAAACATAGAATACCAAATCATGTAGCATAATATGCACCTGATTTCCAAATAACGTCACCTTTTTCTGGCAGCTATTTACACCAGCTTGAATGTGGTTATTTTCCAGTATATACCATTTGGTTTTGTTTTGAGGTTTTTAAAACTAGAAATAAAGTAATGTAACAAAGGAAGACCCCTTTTCAATATAGTCTCTGAAAAAATGTATTACAATTTTACCTAGTTTTGCTTCTCAGGTAAATTAATCTTGTTTAGATTTTTTAAGATAATATATTTCGTGAAAAACATGATACAAATACTGATTAAAAATTATTTTAGGCAGTGCACTCCACTTGTGACTTGTATCTCAAACAGACACATTACGTAGAAATCTGAGCCTAGTCTCTTGAAAAATTCTGGTCAAGACGATGACATAAAATATTTCCAAGGCATTGACTATACCTAGAAGCTCAGCCCTGCAAAGCCACTGTTGTGTTGGAACAGTAAATCTGTCCCAGAACTGGCCGTCCTCCAGGACTGAGTCTCTGGGAAATAAGGCCCATACTGGAGGCCAGAGAGAAGCCTACAGTAATTCTAAAGGAGTTATAGTATTCTGTGACAGAGATGGGAGAAACAATAGTAAACACATCAAGGTCGATAGTATGGAAATGGTGCAAAAGCATTTTTGTTTTCAATGAAGGTTTTGAGAGATTGAGAATGTGAATTTGATCAGGAAATGTTCTGAAAACTGATTTTATATATATATTGCAAGTCACAATACGTCACATCAGACGTAGAACAGTGATAAACATGAAGCATAGAAGTTGCATGATCATACTTTTGTATACTTTTGAAGGGCTTGAGAAAATAGAAGGAAAAATGCTTTGCTCTTAGAACAGAGAGTTCTGAGGGAAAAACATGCCATCTTCCAGCAAAAAAAAAAAAAAAAAAAAAAAAAACTATCCCAACGCATACAGCTAAAACCACACAGGCGTTAAACCCAAATACAAATCTCAATCCAATCGAACACCTGTGGAATTACTTGAAATTGGAAGAGTCTCCATCCAATTTGATGTAGCTCGGGTGATTTTTTTGGTGTACTTTGCGGGATTCTTGATAAATACAAAGGGACTGAATGCTTGCTGGGACTCTACATCTTTTTGTTTTAAAGATTTTCAGAATATTGTAATGGAGGGAAACACCAGAACATCGATAAGGAAGAAATGAGGCAGTGTTTACGGGAACAGATGCTGAGGGGCAGGAAAGAGATGTATGCTTGCATCGGCCAAACACTCTGCTTTTCTCTTGGAGCCGCAGTGTGTCACTGTCATGGTTTCCTTGAGGTTACTAATTACCTCAGAGATGGAAACAATTAGCTTGGCTTGAGAGGTTTCTCGCTGTTGTTCTCTAAGTGCCATCAAAGTCCTTCGATCCAATAAGGGTTTAATATGAGAGAAAGATGGCAGAAATAGACTGTCTGACCGGTAATTACTTGCGTTAACTCTTGAGTTACATTAACAAAACATAAAGAATCCATCATTGAGTGCTCTTCAGGTATTATATAATACAGAATACGACTGAGGAGAAACTGAAAAACAGAGTCCTTGAAAATGACTTATTGTGCAATACTAATTTTCTCAAGTGGATGAATATTTCTGAGGGAATATTTTGATGAAGAAAAGAAGAAACATTGCTTGAAACATTGCTTGAGCTTGTTTCTGGTGACGCAAGTTCAGGTGGAAATGTCTTGGAGCCTGAGATCAAGTGGGCCAAGAGTTCCTCCATCACGTGACTGACAGTTTTTTTTGCTTCATTTAAATATGTTTTCATGCCTTAGGAAAGGTCACAACCCAGATGTTATTCACCTTCCGACCCTGAGAGAAAAAGTCGGGACAAGAGAAGGGAAAAGACAAAAGAGAAGAGAAGAGCAAAGAGAAGCGGATACATCTTCAAGAGCGACTTGTGCGCTCTCGAATTTCCCCTTGTGATGCTCGACAGGCTTTTATGAGGTGCTAGCACATGCAGGAGTAGGTGAGAGACTCATTTGTACTTTCTGAAGAGTAGAAAGGGACTGGAGAGAGGGCGATCAATAGCTGACAGGACGTGCATTCTTAACGTGACGGTAAGGTGGCTGAACAGGCCCCTCTGGGCCCACTGCAACTCAAGGCTCCACACCGTCCCTGCTCTGACAGGAAG
This sequence comes from Phoxinus phoxinus, assembly GCF_949152265.1. Taxonomy (NCBI): domain Eukaryota; kingdom Metazoa; phylum Chordata; class Actinopteri; order Cypriniformes; family Leuciscidae; genus Phoxinus; species Phoxinus phoxinus. The sequence continues at coordinate 20,535,621 of NC_136900.1, read as the reverse complement.
CACACACCTCCGCACACGAGACACACTCGACACCCCGTACTGTCCCTTAGAGACGAGGACGGGGAGTCGACCAACAGGAAAGGCCAGCACCTACACTCTATTAGAGAAGAAATGAGAGAATGAAAAACAAGTTTGCTTCATTTTTTTCACGAAACACCTGACAGTTCCTTGGACGTGTCCCCAGATTGTCCTGGCCTCTAATATTTTAGGATCTCAGTGTCTGTGGAGCTTTTCCTGGTTATTTACCGTTCTTTAAAGATGTCACAGACAATAACTGGCTCAACGATTACTAAGAAGATGGATTTCCCCAAACTGAGTTTTTTTCACCAGTAAAACAACAAACGCTGGTTTTCTTAGATATGTAAGCTTTGTAATTAAACCATTTTGTATCTTTTAGTACAGTAGAAATGATGGGAAATAAGGGGGAAACTTGATCTGAAAATGTTGCAATCCAGATCTGAACTCATATTTCCCACATGAGCATCATGGCTCACTGTGCACTAAGCCCCAGTTTTGACAATCATATTTTGAATTGTTAGTTTCTTTTTTACCACTATATCTAACATGGCTATTTTACGTTTTGGCGAATTGGTAGCCAATTCATATGAACTAGTACATTTAATTTTCAATCAATCTCAGCATTAGGGAGGGACCTTGATGCTTACTTTTTTAAATAATCATACGTTTTTGTACGATTCACATCATACTAATTAATACGAAATCGCTACATTGTAACATAGTAGTTAGTTACAGTTACATTTTCTCTTGAGATCAGGTTGCTTTATCTGCCTTCACACTGCAAAGATGGCACCCGAAATCATTTAATTATTTATTATTTATCATGCACATTCAAAGGAAATCAAGACGTTGAGAGTTGCAATAGCAAAGTTTAAAGGTGCGGTTACATTTGCAATTTTTGTGAAATATCGGCAACAAAATCTGTCAATAGTGTAATGATGCATGGGACAGTTCATACAGAAGTCACATTTAAAGCAGGTTTCTGTTGGTCAACATGAGGAATTTCCATGGGAACGCAATTCTCCTGATTGGGTGGATTCCTATTAAAATTATCGGATTTTGCGGAGCACATTTTTATTTGCACTGAACCTTTGCTTACCTAGACCTTTAACATGTTTTTTCCCCTTATTTAAAAGCGTTAGTCTTGCCATCATGAATTGCAAATATAGTTTACTCTCACACAAAATGCATGCGCATGCAGCCAGAATCAAAAACTCTGGAATATTGCTGCTTCATTACACTTCAGGCCACGTTTTACAGCAAAAATGAGATTGTGCTCATGGCAAACAGATAATCAATGACGAGTGAGGGAAAAGGATTTTAATAGTTTCTGACCTCAAAGCGATAATTGATTTGCTCTATTCCAATCCATTTATTTGCAGCTGGGAGAGTCGACACCCACTTTTTCCATTTTTGTGGAAATGGCAGAAATGGCAGAGTCTCAGCTCTGGATCGCCGTAAGGAAACATAATTACTTACATGAAAGAGCCTGGCTTCCAAATGAGCTTTGAATTTAACTAGCAAAACAAGAAGGGGGGGGGGGGGGGGGCAGGTGTAGACCACGTCAAGGGTTATATATTTCACAGGCGCAGCCACGCAAATCAATAGCAATAATTTAATAAGAAAAATGGGTTTTGATTGAGAAAACGAATCGGTCCTCTCGAGTATCAAAGAATCCATTTAGAGTTGTGCCATTACTAGCGCTAATGAGTTGGAGGCTTGCTGTGTCTTGCGCAAACTGAAGAATGCTGATGGCCGTGACCAATATTTGTATTTTGTTATATGTAATGAACCGTGTGTAATGTATCAGACAGCGAGCATTTAATATTTCATGCTTTTCTGATATCTGAAAGCTGTTTATAATTTTTTTTACGTAACTATTCTGGCTACTTTCACACAGCAGAAAGATAGAGTTGTCAGTCCTGTTTTAAAGTTCTAAATATGGCTATATTCACACACAGTTTGGTTATAAATAGAGTGACTTTTATGATAGTGTAAAAGGGGGAATGTGAGTTTTTATTATAGTTTATGTCTCACAATTTGTACTTTGTCGGATTTGTGAGTTATAAATTTGAGAATTGCGAGAAATAAAGTCTGAATTGTGAAATATAAACATGCGATTGCGAAAAAAAAAAAAAATTAGATGGAGTGTGTAGCTTTTCATTTCTTAAATAACCATGTAGGAAGACACATCGTGGCCATATTCCAGGATGACGATGTCAAGATTCATCAGGCTCAAGTTGTGAAAGAATGGTTGGGAGGGAGCAGGAAGAATAATTTTCACACATGAATTGGCACCTCCGAGTCCAGACCTTAAATTCAGTGAAAGTCTTCGGGAGACTTTACCGTGTGCTGGACTCTTGCATTGTCAATCCAAGATCTCGACCAAAAATTGATGCACCTCCTGATGGAAATAAATGTTGTGATGTTATTTCTATCAAGAAGTGCATCAATTTTTGGTCAAGAAAAGTCCAAGCAATTTATCCAACCGGACACCGTTATGGTTGTTAGTTCTCAAATACTGACCATGTGAGTGTAGCCTATGTTGGGTTGTGGATCTTAGAAAAAAGAAAGATGACCGACAAAAATACACAAAATACATGTGGGTACAGAGAGAATTAGAAATGCACTGCAGGCGGCGGCCATGAGAGATCAGAGGGAAGCAAGGCTTTGGCTGTGTCTGAAAAAGCGTCTGCTCTCCGTCTTATCCCATCATTCTCTCCGGTCTAGCTGGGCCGCCAATGGCAGTACATGGGTGTTAAAGCCCCCTCTTACCGTGGACAAATATTCCTGTAGAATATATTGAATCAAATGCACTCCAGTATCACATCCAGGCTTGTAAGGTATACCCAGACCAATACTAAAGAGCTTAGCTTAGACCGGATAAACAATCAGACCGGCGAGTAACAGCAAAGCCCCTGTTTGCCGTTAAAGCTGAGTGAGTGAAAATCAGAGACGGCTCGGGAAAAGGAGGAATAAGCAGCGACGGGGAGGTTTGATTTGATCTCCGATGTTGGATAATGACAGTTAGAACCAGGTATTGTGCGTGTATGTGTGTGTACGTTGGGATTTATCTACACAGCGGCACATATACAGTGTGTGTCCACCAGATAACAGCCCCAGCAGCAGCCACACAGTGTTGTTTGAATTATAGGCTGCCCTGAGCCTGCGTTGAGGAGCCTTTTAAAGGGTTTTTGAACCCCTCACACACACTCACACTCTGTCCCAAGTTATCAAAGGCATATTGAGAGGTCGTCATCTTTTACATAACCACGTATGACTGTTATGTCAGCCGGTAAAACTCTCTCTCTCTGATCAGGGAGTAGTTTTTGGAGAATGTCAGTGAAATAATGTCTGCTTCTATACTTTAATATATACTGCTTAGAAAGCTAAAGTTGGCACACTGCACACGTATTTTTCTTAATCAGCTTTTTTGGCATTGTTCTGCAAGTAAAAATATCTAAACATCCTTAAAACAAGATTAATTTACTAAGACTTCACTTCACCAAAAATCTGTTTTTATTTTTTTTATTAAGGTAACATTTTTTATTAAGGTAATTTTTCATAGATTTTTTTTATAAATATTTTTTTTAGGGCTGCACGATTTGGAGAAAAGGTCATTTTTTTTAAACCACTTTTGCCCTGCTTGGTTTTAGGGCCAAAAAATATTGATTTACATCTCAATATGACTAAATGAAGTATTATTATGATTATGATTATTATTATTAATTAAGAAAGCTACAATAATCATTTTTATTTTACAATCAAATTGCAATAACGATATCTATGGCGGTCTCAATTTCTTCCTTTTCAAACGTTAATCCATTTAGCTTTTATTTTGGCGGAAAACTGCAGTGAGTCCTCATAGTTTCACTTTTGTTGACAACAGCAGTTTATAAGTGCTTCTCATTACAAGTTTGGAAAGATGGTTGGCACATGTTGTGTTCCCAAATGTACAATATAAGCGATCCAAACTCAGAGCAGATGCAGTGTCGGAGTTCGTGTGAAGCAACATTTACTGCGAAGCAAGAACAGCGCATATATTCATTCATGATTTAATAATCACACAAGCAATGTCATGATTTTGGTTTTATCGATTGGTGTTTCGAGCCCTAGTTTGACTGTTGCAGCTAAAAAGTGTAATGCGCAGTTTGCTAAGACAGTTATCGTTCAGTCAAGTTTTGTAGCCCAACACCATTACTTTTGGGAAAAGTAGCTTGTCACTTAAAGCTTTTCTGACTCATAAAATGGCAATTGGGACGTTGTATTGTCTGGTACACTTCAGCGACATGATCGAGTAAAGGGCACACTGCAACTCATCCATTGAAACAGGGTCCGCATTTACTGGAAATGCTAATCTGCTAACAGATTTCATGTGTGAAAGTGACTAGCCAAACTTAATATAAAAGAGATGTGTTAGAATATATGATACAGAAAGTCTGCTTTAGATCTTTAAAGGGATAGTTCACCCAAAAATTAAAATGAGCCTGTGATTTCACCCTGTAGGTGTTTATGACATTCTTCTTACAGACGAATACAATCAGAGAACATATCCTGGCTCTTCCAAGCGTTATAATGGCAGTGAATAACTGTTTCTGTCCATAAAAGTGCATCTATCCATCATTAAAGTGCTCCACACTGCTCCGGGGGGTTAATAAAGGCCGATAAAAGCGATGAGCTTGTATAAGAAAAATATTCATATTTAACACGTTACAAAGTAAAATTCAAGCTTCCGGCCAAACGAACATACAGATTCCACTAGCGGCTAAAGCGCAACTTACGTAAGTGGAATCCGTATGTTCGTTTGGCCGGAAGCTAGTTATTTTACTTCATAAAGTTTTAAATATGGATATTTTTCTCACACGAACGCATCGCTTCACTTCAGAAGGTCAGAGCCGTGTGGAGCACTTTTATAATGGATGGATGCACTTTTATGGACTTCAAAACAAAAACAGATATTTAAAGCTTGGAAGAGCCAGGATATGAACTCTGATTGTATTCGTCTGAAAGAAGAATATATACACCTAATTTCCATTTTTGGGTGAACTATCCCTTTAAGAGCCCAACTCAATCGGTTAGCATGAGCAATTAGCATGCTCATTTTAATCTCTTTGTTTGACTATTTGTATAAGTTTTGTTTCGTAAGCGGAACTCAATCACAAGCAGGGCCGAACGCGCCGGTGTTCATTACCTCGGCTGACAGAGGCACAGACCGCATTCTCACCTGCTGGAAGTCTCTATGACATCCACAGGCCTCCAGAGATTTCCCTCAGAGGAAGTGTGTCCCTGGCAGCACACGCGCTGAAGCTGCAGCGAGGGAACTTCAGAGTCAAAATGCCAGACTGAGTGTTTGACTCCTTTCAGCCCCTCACAGACGTTTTTAATGGAGTGCACTCTCTACCCTTCACCTAGCCGTAGCAGATGGAGTCGGCTGTTACGCTGCTCCTCTCTCACCACCTCTCTTTTTCTCCTTTCTATTCCTTTCCCCCTCTTTATATCCTGGCCTGTGCTGAGGAGAGACCATTATATCAAATTAGTCTCTTCAAACAAGGTTTCATCTGAGATATAGGTTGTCTATCAAAACTAACTTTACTCTTTTGAAATAAATGAGTTTGATGTTGACTAACTGTAAGTGTAAAAAAACCTTTCTGGAAAAAAGGGCTTGTTCAGAGATCATCATAATCATGAGCTTATTAACATATGGATGCTTACATTTACATATCAACACCTGTTCAGGATTGAGCAACTTTTCGCATACTAACGAACAACGTGTATTGTTGCTAAACATACGTTATAAGCATGTCTTAAAGGTACAGTAGCAAAAACAGGCACAAAGTGATAGAGGCAAATACAAAGAATGAAAAAAAGTGTCCTTTTGTGCTGAAAGGACATTTTGTCAAATGCTTTGTTTCCATTTCTGTGGTTCAGTGTTGGCATTGAACTAAAACTATTCGTTTTTTATTTATTTAAATAAACTGAAATAAATTAAACTATCAAAATTAGGTGAATAACTTAAACGAGAATTAGAAGTGGTCTTGTCAACTAAAATATTAATATTAGATGAAAGAGTTAAACTTAAAGAAACTTAAGCGAAGATTAGAACTGAAGTTGAAGTAAAAAACAAATATTTATTTACATATAAATATTTAAAAGAAAAAGTGATTAAAAATTATAAAAGAGCACGAAACTAAATTGTTAAACTTGAACTCAAATTAAAATAAATTCAGAATATAGATACATATTTTAATTATACTATGAAATGTCATCGGTTCAAAATACTGCTCCTCAAAATATTTAACATTAAATATATTTATTAAATATCATTAAGATATTTAAACATTAAATATCTTCTGATTGGCTGTGGTTTCCATGTCAATGGAATGGCTGTGGTATTCCATGTCATGTTTCACATTCAGTGAAATTTGTTAACTTGTCGCATTGAGCTTAGTTTTAGCACATACAAATAATACAATACAAAATTGTTGAGAATTTTTATATATATAAACAAACAAAATGATGACTGATTTAATGCAGGCAACCTTATGTGGACTTCAGGGGGGAAAAATAGCATATTCTACACTTTTGTGGCATTTTCAGTTAGTAGCTGGACTAATGGGGCACAGAGTACTAGAAGTGTGTGTGTTTGTGTGTAAGAAAGGGGGGTGTAATGGTAAAAATAAGAACCCCGGCAGGAGCGGAGCGGCAAGGTGACCTCTGCTGTAGCCGGGCTGGGCCGGGCCGGGCAGATCGAAGGCACGGTGAAGGGGGTGCCGTAATACAGGCCCAGTCTCTCAGGAATGCTTCAAGAGATTCTCCTGCCATACCTGAGGCGGGCGCTCATTTATCTGGAATGCGCGACTCCGAACTGCTAACGACCAGCTCAAATTGGACTATTTTTTCCTATTTGTCAGGCAGCCAGCTGCACCGGCTCCAGCGCGCATCTGTGCGGACCGAAAACGCACAGGACAAAGAAAGTTTGCCGCTCATTTTTCTTCCCTCGTTTCCTCTCTCTCTCTCTCTCTCTCTCTCTCTCTCTCTCTCTCTCTCTCTCTCTCTCTCTCTCTCTCTTTCTTTCAGAAGCCATCAATCCATCCATCTGCCAGTTCTCTGTGTGTTCTCGTCATATATCAGTCTTGGGTTTTTCTGCCCGGTTTTCCCGCAGGCTCAGTCAGAGGTGACTAGGGTTTTGTGGGATGATTTTTGAGGTATTTTTTGGAGGAGGGGCTTCTCACCACGAGCTGTGATCTGGTTGGGGTTTGACGACATAAATCTGTAGATGTGTGTGTGTTTTTTGAAGAGTCGTTGGAAATGTGACACTGAACGTGGATGCATAACAGAAGTGTTGGTTTGTGTTTGAACGGTTTCAAATCTACTATACTATTTCAAATACTATATAAACTTGTATAATGTTAATTATCAAATAGTAATTTATACAAGTAATATTGACATTTTAATGTGTAAAATATAAACTGTCTATTTATTTGTGAATTAGATACTTGTGGCCTAATAAACAGACGTTTTATGACATATAAACTGAACTGAACTGATATTAAGTTCAAGTCTGAGTCATTTTTTTAATGACGTCCCTAACTACAGGAAACTTAACGGTTATGCAAGCACACGTATTTCCACGTCTCTGTTTTAATTTCATTTCCAGAGACTTTTAGTCGTCTAACCACAGACAAACTCTGACCAACTCAAATATTTACCATTCTGTACCGTCTCAAGAAACACATAATTAATTTGAGCAGAGTGCGTTTTAACACTTAATTATTTAACTTTTCGTCCTTCCCTCCCTTTCGCCCTTCTGACCAGATGTTTCGGTCTAGACCAGCCTTCGTCCTTCTGCCTTTACCTGTGTTTTTAAGGAACTGGTTTGTTTTATTTTGTATTTTTTTTCTATTCTTCTTTTTCTTTTGTTATCGTTTTGCCTATTTTGTTTTTGTCTACTTTTGTTTTTGTTTGGTCTACTTTTGTTTTGTTTTGTTTTTGTCTTTTTGTTGTCTTTTTTGTTTTTGTCTTGTTTTGTTTTTTGCTTTTGTTGTCTTTTTTGTTTTTATCTTTTGTTTTTTTGTTTCTTGTTTTGTTTTTTATGGTTTTGTTTGTTGTTTTGCCTTTTGTATTTATGTTTTTGTCTTGATTATTTTTTATTTTGTCTTGTTTTTTGTTGTGTTTTTTTATGTTGTGCTTTTTTGTGTGCTTTTTTGTGTTTTGTTTTTGTCTTGTTTTTATGTTTTTAGTTTTGTTTTGTTTTGTTTTGTTGTATCAGGGTTTAACCCTCTGGGGTTGGAGGTGTTTTTTAGGCCCTTAGGTTTTGACATGCCCTGACATTTTTTTGCTTATTTTAAAACATTTTAATTGCTAGAGCCTGATTGCACTGTATTCAGCATAGCTTTCTGTTTCGTTTGCAGAAATGATTTTCCTTCAACTTTTCCAGGAACAAAACTATAAAAAAAAACAAAGTGAAGAATGTTAGTTCTCTGGCATATTTTCCTTCTCATGCTAACTTGTTCTTTTCTTTTTCCCGAAACTTGTTGTAAGGACACTAATTAGACCCCTGCAGCTGTGTTGTGTGTTCAGTCGGCATATACCTGTGTAAGAGTGCTTTTGTCTGCGTGACGGCACATACTAGTTTAAAATTCCTGCCGCTTTATCTGTTGAAATCCACAGCGTTTAAACCGCTCCCTTAACACGAGAGCAAAGCACAGCGTGCAAGAGTGCTGAAACCGGTGTTCGGCGGTGAAGACGGCCCATTGTCTTAACGTAATACTGATGCAGCAGCAAATTGTCTGCGTAGACGCGACTCGACTTGTCTTGGTTTGTTTGGATGATGTAACCTTTTTGCAATCAGGCCTTCGGCAGCTCTCTCCTCTTTCATGTGTCCTGTAATGCTGTACGTTTGGATTTCTTTGAAATCATCGCACAATCTGCATACTTAAAGTTGGCTGTCACTTCAGGCCTGGTGAAATTCATAATTGCCTGCATTATTTTGCATGAAGTCTCGTCGGGACAGTTCGGCTAATTAAAGGGAGAAACCTTACATTGCAGTGTCCATGATTGTTCCTAAACCTAGTGAGCTGCCTACATAGGCATCATTAGATAAGGAAATCATTGTATTTGGTTGTTCTAGCCGTTTCAAAAATGTGGAAACGTCTGCATTAGATTTAGTTTAACAGCATGTTAACTCCAAACATTTGAAATCACGCAAGTCAATGAGTTATATTTAGATAATATTATATAATTGAATTATATAATTATGAAAGAATTAACAAAAACAATGTGTAGTAATTAGCTTCTCCCCATATTAAGTCACATTACGTACACACAGTTCATTATAATTTGATTACTATTCTGTCACAGATTTCTTGCAGAACATGATTATCATGTTACCTAATCACAAAGTGATATACCTACAGCACCTACTGCGGTTCCGTCACAAATGAACTCTTGGAAACTCCCCATGAACACCCTTTCCACTTATTACCAGCATAAAGAATGAATTCCTATTGATTTAAGGTGACAGTTTTCTTAACAAGCGCACTGTCAGCCATCTCCATGTGCAAAGTGAGCAGCCCGATCCCTCTGTGGGGGAAAAAAAGAGAAAGATTTACCCTCTACCTTCTGATGTAGAGGCTAGTCGTACTGACAAGGTGTGAAAAGAGTCATGATCGTCTATTTTCTCTCTTTCAGATCCCGCTTTGATGGCCTGTCAGAGCTTTTAAAACGACTCTCTGAGAGAATCACGGCTACATTTGAATATGTACGCGGCACGTGTCCTAGACAGCGGCACTTCATTGAAATATCGATCTATTTCTGCTCTATCCTGTCCATCTAAGTGACTACAATTTTTTTTATCGGATGTCTGAGGTGTGTCACAGTATTAGCATTTAATACAATTTAATCTCTTAAGTGACAACATTGTTGTTTATGTATGCGTGTCTCGTCTCCATCTGTCTTCCCGCATCTCTTTGTGTTTCCTTATGTCTCCCAGCGTCTTTTCTCTTCTCCTTTGTTTGTTTGTTGTTACTGAGGTGAGGTGTGACAGGGCGTCCTGCGCTGGCTCTGTCACTCCCTGCATCGCATAACAGGAAGTGACACGTGGTGGGATGGAGTGACACGCGGAAATCAAAGTTGATGGGTGATGACAGTATAGAGACACTCGACACACCTGTGTGTGTGTCAGTTGAGATTTATTAACGGACAGTGCTGGGTAGATAACTTACAAATTGTAGTCCATTACTGATTCCGAATTACATCTCAAACATTTTTGTTAGTGACGTAATCCAATCGATTACACATTTAAGGTAATGTAATTGGACTAGCCTACTTTTGGATTACTTTTAGATTACTTTTGACCTAACTTGTTTATCACATTGATTTTAATTGGATAATATTGTACCATATTGATAGACAAATACAAAAACACTTTATCAACAACATGAAGTGCATTAAATATTACATTATGTCAGGGTTTTCCAGACTGGGGTTCGTGAAGGAACTTCAGGGGGTTTGTTAGTTTATTGGAAGCCATTTATTAGTTAAATTATACAAATGTAAAACACTTACTAAATTTTTTTATTTGGTTACCTGGATGTCATGTGACCATTAACTGACATCAGAGAACCGTGAACTTATTATTGTTGTTATTATTATTATTATTATTGACTTAAATTGTATTATTGACATAACTTATTGACCTCAAATCTCAGAGGGTACTTCAAGTAAATAATAGGTCGAAGAAGGTCAGCTGACAAAAAAATTGGGGCCAGTCAGTGACCACATTGTAACATCCTAGAAACCTCCTAGAACACCCTAACAACCATATAGCAACATCCTATACACCTCCCAGAACACCTTAGTAATCAATATATATATATATATATATATATATATATATATATATATATATATATATATATATATATATATATATATATATATGTATATGCATATGGTGAAACTTGAAAAATTAGAATATGGTGCAAAAGTTCATTTATTTCAGTAATTCAACTTAAAAGGGGAAAGTAATATATTATATAGACTCATTACATGCAAAGTGAGATATTTTAAGCCTTTATTTGTTATACTTTTGATGATTATGGCTTACCTTTTCACAATATTCTAATTTTGAATTTGGGGTTTTCATAAGCTGTAAACCATAATCATCAAAATGATAAAAAATAAAGGCTTGAAATATCTCACTTTGCATGTAATGAGTCTATATAATATATTAGTTTCACTTTTTAATTTCAATTACTGAAATAACTTTTGCACGATATTCCAATTTGTCGAGTTTCACCTGTATATATACATATACATGTATATTTCATATATATATATATATATATATATATATATATATATATATATATATATATATATATTTATATATATGAATATGAAAGCCTATCCAAAGTGCAAAATTATTATCTGCCTCTGAAAAGGTGTATTCAGTGTTGTTGTTTTTTCCGTGAGAATACATTAATAGTTTGGGTGAAAAACGGGCAAGTTTTACATATTCGTTACGTGTTTACTGCACACTCCTGTACAACAAGTGAAGCAGAAATTTAATTGTAACTAATTAGCTCCCAAGAGGATTAATTGGATCCGCTGTCTTTATTCCCCAGTTTACCTGCGATATGCAAATGCCTCTAGTGAGAGAACGAGAGAGAGAGAGGGAGTGGTAATGCAAGTTTCGATGAAGCGAAGTTGAAATTAGTTTGTAACAAGCTTAATTTCTGTCACATCACCCTGCTCGCTCGCTCCCTCCTGTGCCTGCAGCACTGTGGAGCCTTTCTAATTGAAAGCGCTCATATCGGTGTCATCCAATGTTACCCTGGTTCAAGAGCCGGGTCACGGTGAGTCTTTGTTCTTCCGTGTGCCAGATCTGAGCAACAATAGATGTTAATGATAATGATACACACTCGGCTGCTCTGAACCCCAATGAATGTAAGTGTTCGGTACGGGAAGCCGTATTCCTTTGAGAGAGTTTCGGTTTATAAAAAGGACAGTTGTTTCATTCTGATGATCTCGCATGAGAGGCAAGAACAACATCATCGGCTCCAACACCCTACCACCATCTGTCCACCTTGACTTTGAGGAAAAACTAACTTATCTGGGATAGGACCTTCTCTCGTCGACATTCCGGCTCAAGTTCAACCCTGTTTGTCCCGTATTAGGATTTGGCCGCTGGGATATTGTTCATTCTCTCCTTGACAAATGGGCCAGGTGGGGTGAAGGGTTAAAACAACTATTTTACAGCCAAAACAGGATATTGGGTCTTGCTGAGATAGTGCAGCTAGGATACGCAAATAGAAAGGGTGGAGAGAGAGAGAGAGAGAGGATGTGGTGCTTTGCACAACTGCATTTCCTGTTGGGTTTCTATATCAACCGATAGTCCTAAAAATCACTTTTGCAATGGCCACGTACACACTGCAGATTAATAGGGTTGTCACTCCTCTTCTGAGTGTTGAATGTATGTTCTGTACACACAGAGTTTGGTTATTCTGAAGCCAAATCCTCTCCCATTCAGACAGCTGCGTAGTGTGTACAGAAACAAATCAAACTAGATGTCAACTATCAAACTACTGTCTGTTTTGGACACTCATACATGGTCTGAGGTGCAAGTGTAACTGATCCTACTCAACCCGCTCCAAGCGGGATTCGAACCGGGGTCTCCAGCATGGTCAGCAACGACGTTAAAGACCGCAGTTTATAGTGTTCCTCTTGACACCATGGGAGTGAGGTTCACACGCACAGGTCTTACTAGCTTGCCTCCATTACACTCACCCCCTAAACCTCACTCCCATCCAGTTCACGGCACCAAAGTAACCGGTCCTACTTGACCCGCTCTGGGGTGCAATTCTTGGCCAACTATGGTCGCAAGTTCCGTCGTTATAAGCAGTTCAAACGAACATCGCAAAGTTGTGTGGTTGGAACGACAGCTCTCGGCCTGTGGTTAGAAGCATAGTTTCTTGTTTGCATGACATGTGGACTTAATAAATCATTATCTTGAGCGAAATAAGCAAGCTAACATTCAGTACAATCTATATATTTTATTTAGAATACATACAAATGTGTTTTCCATCTTTTAGTTTGTCAAGAGATTTAAAGCATAGTTTTTGAAGAGTGCGCATGTGCGATCGTGCTCTACTACGTAATAACGAGCCTATGATTGAATCTGGAATCTGGAAAGAAAAATTCGAAATAGTGCTCAGATGTCATGTCCGTAAATCATAACAAAACATCTAGCATTTATTCGAAATCAAACAGATTAATTAAAAGTAGTTATTACTCCACCCCCTGCGTGAGATCATTAACCAACGTGGTTGAACGGCTAATTTGCGACAATACAATTTTGGGAAACAGTCGTGACTAGCTAGTTGATTTCTTCAACGATGCATCGTACTATGGTAGTTAATTTAAGCAGCAAGTTACATCGTTGTACGGGACACGCACCCCTGAGCGGTATTCAAACCGGGGTCTCCGGCATGGGAGGCGCGCACGCTACCAAGAACACTAAAGACCTACAGTAAAGTCAAGCGTCAGCCGGATGTGTGCCTCTTGAGGCCAAGGGGAATGAGGTTTACCCACACAGCTCCTACTAGCTTGCCTCCGTTACACAAGTGTGCTAGTAGTACAATTAAAATATATGGCTTCTGTCAACTGTAGTTTACAAAATAAATTACTTATTTTATAAAAAAAAATATATAAAACCAAATCACTGGCTAATTGATGCCATCTACACTTCTGCTTTACAGCCAAATGATGCTAAAATTGTGCCAACATTTTATTGCTATTTTGTAGGTATTTGCTCCTGTATTTAAATGTGATTGTTATGGTAAAATTTAGAAGTAGCTATATGGCAACTGAGAATTAAAAAGAGTTTTCCAGAGTTTTCAAACTAGTATCGCTTTTAGACACTGTTACCTTGTCTGCAGTGCTTAAAGGAACACTCCACTTTTTTATTCGAAATAGGCTTATTTTCCAACTTCGCTTAGAGTTAAACAGTTGAGTCTTACCGTTTTCGAATCCATTCAGCCGATCTCCGGGTCTGGCGGTAGCACTTTAAGCATATAGCGTAGCATAGATCATTGAAACTCATTAGACCGTTAGCATCTCTCTCAAAAAAAATACCAAAGAGTTTAGATATTTTTCCTATTTAAACATTGACTCTTCTGTAGTTACATCGTGTACTAAGACCGACGGAAAATGAAAAGTTGTGATTTTCTAGGCCGATATGGTTAGTAACTATACTCTCATACCTGCGTAATAATCAAGGAACTGCTGCCGTACCATGTGTGCAGCAAGCGCAATGATATTACGCAGAGTTTTCAGACCCTTTAAGGATTAATTCAAGCTAGAGAAACTTTCACATGGAGCATTTTACTTATAGGAATGCGTAAGCTGCACTTTGAGAGTGCGATAATTTAGGGGATTCAAGGGGTTCAGTCCTGTATTTAAATATGGTTATGAAATAATGCTAGAGGAACTTTTGGATTGAGCGTTTTACTGATAGGAATGTGTAAGATGTGTTTCGAGAGAATGGAAAAAGTTGGATTGATTTGAAAAAAAGCTTTAATAAAGTAGATTAGATAGACCCGACACTTTTATGTTTGAGTTGCCATGCGTGCCATTTCTGCACTAATACCAGCGTTAATACCAGGAATTGCAATCTGTTGCCAAATTGAACTGGGAATATCAACATTGGTTCAAGAAATTATGGAAATTGTGGGCTTGGCTAACAGGAAGTGTTTGTGTAAGAGTGTATCCAACCTACAATTTTTTTTGCCATCTTGTCTTTCTGGGCAAAACAGCAGCATAATCTACTAATTCAGTCTGGAAATTTCCTCCCTCAAAGTCAGCTCTCAAATTTGCGGGCCTTAATGATTAGCTGGTTTAGGGTTCGTTGAGGGATATGACCTCATAACCACGAGCAGACACTGTACAGACACTTTCGTCTTGGAAAGAGGTCTATTTTTGGAGACAGTTTAACAAAAGTCCTCCTCAACGCTCCGCCTCATCAGTGTTTGTAATCAGAGCACTGGAACGGAGAGCAGAAGAAACCGAGGGAAGGCTCAGCGGGGAAACTGTGAGCAAGGGAAACTGAGATGTGGAATGCCTGCGTTTAGCAGCTGTTACATCACCGGACTTTTCCATTCTCCGCTCCACTGAAAGCTGGGATGCGTTTCTTGTCCAGACCAGCATGCAGACGGAGCTCCTGCAACCTTTCCAACTTCCCTTCCCGTCTGAGGGCTGCGTTCGTTTAAAACCAGATAACTGGAAATTGTCTGTTGCGTCTCGTTCATTCTCCTGACACTGCCATCTTTAGCACCCCACAATTCAGAAAGTCCTAATCTGATTCCCGAAACAAATCCTGATGTATCTTTATGTATTAATTTATATATATAAGGCCTATGAAGATAATTGACTAGGTGTCCAACAACTAAATTGGTTTGAATTTATGAATTCAAACCAATTTAGATTGGTTAAATCAAATTGGTTTGAAAAATAAACTGTATTTTTATACTTTTTTAGGCATTTTTCCTCCCTCCCCTAGAGATTACCACACTAATGGCTCATTGAACTCTTCTTTAGCTGTTATGCTAGGTTCACATGTCATCAGTCACAAATCAAAATGTGTAGCTAGTCACATTTTACATCATATTACACTTTCTTTACTCAACTAAAATGAGCAGCAAAATGTTAAATTAGAGAGATGGATTTTCAGTGATGGGTTGTGTTGTTCGGTGTTTGGCAGCGGGAGGAGAGAAGTAACGCAGGTGGCGGTTTCGAGTGAGATTAGCCTGTCCTGCTGGACGCTGATAAGACGCCCAGTGTCCATGCATATCATACTCACTGACTCACTCACTGAATTTACACGGATAGATGAGTCTGTCTAGGGATATTCCTCAAAAAGTAGAAGGAAAATAAATAGCATAAGTATGGACCAATATTCTTAAGTTAGCAGCAGTTTTTTTTTTTTTTTACACATTTAAAGATACTTTGCGCTATCCACCTTATTTTGCAACATTTTTCTGTGAATGTGCAAGACTTACGATTTATTAGCCGCTGATGTAATTAGAAGAATAACAAAATGCAGTAAATGGTATAACTACTTGTGCTACGAACCAGTGTGTTTATAATTATGATAATAAATGGAAATTCTATGATAACTAAGCAGCGTTATATATTGTTTCTGTATAGCTAAAATACCAGCAAGCGAATGACACCGGAAGTCTCACACTTACTAATTATAAATGGCCGCACACACTCTTAAAAACAAGGTATGTAGTACTAGTTCGAAACTGTCACGTTATGTTTGAGTTTGATTTGGACCTATTAGGGTACGTTTACACAACAAAGATATACTAAAAATGGAAAAGTTTGTCCTTGGCGTTTTTTGTGTACAGACGACAAAGCTGTCAAAACAAACCCCATTCACATGGATTCACAAAAACAACTAAAAACGATGTATTATTCATGCCAGGCAAGTAGGTGGCGATGTCACTTTGTAAAGAAACTACGCGCCTATAGACCAAACAAGAAATTCGCATTCGCATGACTTCATTGTTTTCACACATTCACGTTTTTGTAGTTTACACCTAGATCTGTTAACGGTATCTTTTTCAAAAACTTGGACCCATATTCATTGTTTGATTACCTTGATCACCTGTTTCTTGTTTCCTCTCTTTGTTAACGTTCGTACAGTATATACAATATAGAGCTTGTTTTCAGTTTCTCCGTTGTTCCGATCTCGTCGCAGTAACATGGTTGTACTGTTTGCTTCGTGTGAAGATTTTGAAATGTATTTTTTGATATTTTGAGGTGCGAAAACTGCTGCAAATAGATCCTGCCTTTTTTCATCCCTTCTGCAAGCATGCCGTAACAGAAACGGTGATAAAATCCTACAATAATAACTTATTATTATAGAATAATAACAATTAACAACATAATTTTTAGATACAATTTACAAATTTTAACAGTTTAATAAACAATTATTTATTTTATTTCAGTTATATATTATAAAATTACTCGCATATTTGCAAATTAAATTAAAACAATGATATTAAGTATTTTCCAGTTAAATAAACGTTTCTAATTCATTCAGTTATCCAATTAATTAATTGTATTAAAATTTGTATGATTGTTATTGTTATTATTTTTTCTTAATTCATTCTTATTATTGAATTATTATTATTATTATAACAATCTTTATATTTATATTATATCTATTTATTATATATTGGAGACTTAAAAGAAGGAATAAACTTTACAGATACCAACCAGGCTTGTGTATATTATATTATATTATATTATATTATATTATATTATATTATATTATATTATACTATATTATATTATATTATATTATATTATATTATATTATATTATACTATATTATATTATATTATATTATATTATATTAGTTACTGTACTTATCACACATTATAATGATGATGAGGTATATGCCTAATTTTTATAGCAGCTGTTAAGTATTTTGTTTAGTGCAAATAATTTTAGATGTTCATATTAAAATAAAAAATGTTTGTACTTGTCACATTCAAACGTGCATTACCTGCATGAGCACAATGGCTTCACATGCTACAGCTAACTATAGGCTCTGATTCTTTCAAGTTGTATATTGAAACTTTTTCAAAGTCATATTCAGAGCTATATTTATATAGCCTGCTAGTTCTGTCTGCTTGTAAAGCATGTGAGTGAACCATGTTTTGCAGGGGTAGCCAGTGAGCTTCATGCATTATGTAGTACGGCCACAGCCACGCTTCCAGTGAGGAAACCACGTCGCCTTTGGAGAAAAGGGAAATCTAACCTGAATTTGACATTTCCTAATATTCTTGTCTAAAAGTTTTTTGTTTCAGGGAGATAGGGATGGTAATTGCTCCACCACAAGAAAGACCGGTGATCCTACTGGGTATTGTGGGCGACTGTGGGGACGAGGAGAGATTGGAACGCGGTAATTGCGAAGACAAGGGGCCTGAGAATAAATGGAGAAAAAAAATTGTTCCTCACTGTCAGCGCTGGGAAGGTCAAAAGTACAAGTGTGTGATATCCGTGCATGTTACAGCATATTACGCACAACGCACACATGGGATCTAAATCTTTTCTTAGATATCCAATAAGGCTGAGATGATCCACGCTGAAGTAACAAGACATGGGCTGCGAGATGCATCATATCAACAGCGTGGGGTTACGGTTAATATAGCGACGAGGTCCCTCGCTCGCTCGCTCGCCCCTCCAAAAAATCACTATTCCATTATTTGATTAACGCGTCGCTGCTGTTGTCACAATACATACATTTCCCTCGTAAGATGAAAGACAAACAGGCGCAATTTATTTCTCCAGATTAAATATTGATCAGTGGTTCTATACGGAGCGTCAGGTGTCTGTCTGAAAAATGAACGCAAAAGGGTTTTATGGCACAGATGCAGTCTTTTGGCTGCGTTCACCTTACTGTCCTCTAACATGAGATTAATCGGTGCCGGGTAAAGGTGTGCAGTATGACCAATTTAATATCAGAAGAACAGTATATTTCACAACACTGGAAATACAACATCATAATGATTTATATTTAGAATAACCACACGGCAATGTCTTTTTTTGATAATCCAGTGTACCGGTATATAAATTCAATTAAATTTGATTTATGTTATCTTTTTATTTACAGTACAACTTGTTGGATGCAAATCAAAAGATGATTATTTATTAAAAAATAATAAATGTATACGATTTTCGATTTATAATGCAAGTCACGTTGTATGTTGCAAATGAAAGACCTAAAACTGACAAATTAACATTATTAAACTTTTCTGTTTCTTTCACAGAATGAAAAAAAGGGAATTACGACTTTTTTTTTTTTCGTGCAATTGCGAGTTTACATTTCACAATTTGGATTCACAATTTGCAATTGGGAGTTTGTCTAATAGCTCTGAGAAAAAAAAAATTGCGGGATATAAACTCACAATCCCGAGGAAAAAAAGTAAGAATTGTGAGAAATAAACTCACGAGATACAATTACGAGATATACAGTAAACTCGCAATTGTGAGTAAAATGTCAATTGCAATATAAACTCGCAATTGCGAGAAGAAAAAGTCAGAATAACGAGATATACAGTAAACTCGCAATTGTGAGAAAAAAATTCAGATTTGCAAGTTAGTTTTAATTGTGAAAAAAAGAATTGTGAGATATACATTAAACTAGCAATTTTGAGAAAAACATGTCTGAATTTCGAGATATACAGTAAACGCAATTGTGAAAAAATGGTCAATTGCAAGATATAAACTCATAATTGCAAGAAAAAAGAATTGCTAGATATACAGTAAACTCGTAATTGTGAGAACATTTTTAGAATTACGAGATATACAGTAAACTCGCAAATATTAGAATTGCAAAATATATAGTAATACTTGCGAGAAAAAATAATTGTGAGATATAGAGTAAACTCGCAATTTATGTAAAAAAATGGCAGAATTACGAGATATACAGTAAACTCGCAATTAATGCGAAAACTGTCAATTAGTGACTTTATTTCTCAGTTGCGACTCTGCGAGTTATAAAGTGTGAATTGCGAGATATAAACTCGTAATTGCAATTACTTTTTTTTAAATATTCATTCCCTGGTTGAAACAAGCTTCCACAAAAGTAAAAAAAAGCTAATATAAAATTCTACATTATTGCGTCAAGTTGCAATTTTGAACCTCAATATCAGAACTTACAACCTAATCAAAGTATAAAATCAATCAGTCTTCCTCGTGTCTCAGTTTAGATTTCAACAGTGTAAATCAGAGAGAGGAAGGTCAACCAGAATGGGAATCGCTGTGATACATTGTAATTGTTACGATACATGAGTCACAGTGCAATAAGTATTGCATTTTTTTTTTTACAGTGCAAGTAAACCAAGTATTGCAGTGCATCAATCTTTTTTATTTGACTGCTGTGAGATGTTCATATGACAATCCTTGCAAAATCATGTGTCAAACGATGTCTGTAAAAGCCAAAATGAACCGGCATGCTGGATATGAATGCATCTTCAAATCTGTTAAAGGAAACAAAGCCGCTCACAATTGCATGTGTGTTTGGAGTAACTGTTAATCCCATTTTTTTTAACTCTATGGATGTGAATTGATCAATATTTTTTAATGGAAATCAGCATATTTATATATTTTTTATTTATTTATTTATTTATAATTAAATTAACTCACAAATAATCATATTACGTGTTATTTTCCATCAAACTGGTTAAACAGGCCACATTAATCACATAAATTAATGTTAATTTAGCAAATAAACTGAAATATTATGCTTTTAATACAACAACAAAAAAGTCAATGCTTTAGGTCGCATCCGCACTCAAAATATTTGTTGGAAAGATTCAGTTGTTTCGTATTTTTTTCCAAGAGACCGGCCTCAGATTTATTTAAGGCAATTCTCAACATTTACACGAGGATATGAACAACTGTGCTGTAGTTATGTTGTCTTTTCACATCTGAACTGCTGTTTGTAATGGTTAAGTAGCAAAGGAGAGCAACAGACCCACCACAGAGAGACGAAAGGAAGGAAAATGGATGGAGTGAAAGAGAGGGAACACATTTGTAAGGGAAAGTGCCAAGAGCTGCAGTTACTGACATAAAACAACAAGTTATCAAATCTAATTAAATCCACGAGGCTGGAGGGAACAATGTCGCTTATTGCAGCGTATGCTACGCTAGTCACACAACACAGTGGAACATTAAAGAGCCGTCACGATGATAACTAGATGTCGGTACATTTCACTCTGGATGTCGAGACTAGGAAACAACTTTTATACAAGAGTAACACTTTCAATTATAACCGAGTAGACTTTACTTTTTGAATACATATAGATGTGCACCTGTGCGTTGGTGTGTTTCTAACCTAACTGTACTTTTGGGGGCCAAATTGCTGGAGAATGTCCCAAGAAGTTTGCAAAAATGTCTTTGAAAGGAACATTTGAAAAGTAGTAGAACACAATTTCTTCCTTAAAATCAACACATTACAAGCTTAATTTAGGAATGTTATGACTTGTTAAAGGGATAGTTCACGTTTTTTGTTCGTCTTCAGAACACAAATGAAGATTTCTATGCCTCAATTAAAGTCTATTCTCCCAAAACTTGATCAGCTAATGTTTACAGCATTCAATTTTGGGAAACGGAAGCTCAAACATGAAGCTTGACGCGTGAACCATTGAGGTGTAAGGCGGTATGTTTGAGCTCCCGCAACAACCAATGAGGTTTGTTGTCACGCGTCGAGCAGGTTCGGTTGAGCTTCTGTTTATGTTCACCGATCAATGTTTATATGTGATTAAAAGCCCAAACTCAATCGGTTCATCACATAAAGCAATCATAGAAGACTTGGATTAAACTGCTCGATTCATGTTGGTTTTTTTTACGATCTCTTGATCTAGACTTTCAATGGAGGGTCATAAATCTCTCAGATTTCATTAAACATATCTTCATTTGTGTTCTGAAGATGAGCAAAAGTCCCATAGGATTGGAATGACGATGAGGGTAAATTATAATAGAATAAAACAATTATTTGAGTGAACCCTTTAATTTGGTTGTAAAAGAAAGATTCTTTCAAAATCTAGAGTTAAAAAGAACATTATGTATTTAGTCTTAACATTATCAAAGTCTTTTGATCAGTTTAATGCATCATTCCTGAATTTAAATATTCATTTATTTAAAAAAGCGTGCAAGTCTACACCTTTTTATCTAAGCAAAAGCAAGCCTGAGAAATTCCATTGGACATTCGAGTCACATCAAGTGTCCTGAACCACAGGGAAGTTGAATATCCATCTCAGGGAAGTTTTCCCCTCTCCAATTTGGCGTGTACTTTTTCCCTTTCCAAGCTCTATGAAACTTTTCTCTTTCTTTCTGACATTTAAACAGATCGACCTTCATTTGTAATGAAAAGCAACCTTTTGCGTTGGCCTGCGTTTGCCAAAGGAGACTTGTGATGATTTGAGTATCGTTTCATGCGCGTCACAAAATTCATTTCCCAAATAAAAGGGGGGAAAAGATTGATAGCTAATGGAAAAGAAAAACCCAGGAGTCGTTATTTTGCTCCGGACCCCCCACTGACAATCTAGAAACCCTCCATCAATCATGAGTCATCAACATACTGTTGCTACAATTAAATCAATACCAGCGCGTTTAATTAAATTCAGATTTTTCTCGCCCCTAGAATAAAATGCGCATGAAGGCTGAGAAAACATCCACCGTTGTTTGTTGCCTCACTGTTTTTGTGTGTTTTTCAGTGGCGGTTGTCAGCAAAGTGGGCTGTATCTTTCCTCTTCATCCAAAAGGATGGAGAAGAAGAAGGGGAGGCATACATTACTGTAGCTTCTGCAGGGGCGAAATAAAAAAGCATGGGGAAATAATGGGTGTATTGAGTTTACCCGCTGTTATATAATTTATATATTGTGTTAAGCCATCCATCAACACCTCCGAGACACAAGTGTGCCCTACTAATACTGATACCAAAACCACATGAGAAATGAAAGGGACCTAGATACACTAAATATTATCAGCTAATTACAAATAGCATTTTTTTTGGCCTTTTTTCAAGGCTGTTAGCCAAATATACAGTACACACTCATTTTTAAAGGGATAGTTCACCCAAAATTGTGTCACCAGTTACTCACCGTCATCGTTCCAAAACTTTCTTTCTTCTGCGGAACACAAATAAAGATATTTTGATGAATGTTCGTAAGCAAACCGTTTTGGATACCATTGACTTCCAGTATATGGGTAACCAATTTATGAGACTATTCTCAAAATATCTACTTTTGTCATTTGAAGTCGTGAGAAAATAATGACAGAAGTTAATTTTGGACGAACTAAGGAAGTCCCTTTAAGGAAGTCATTTTGTCATTTTATGATCATGTGATTCTGCCGAAGGTGTAGATTACTTTCACTTATTTTTAAAATCTTTGATAATTTATGAAATATCTTACCTGGAAACACTGGAATCTCATGATTCTCAATGTGATCTTCAACAGCGTAGCAGAAACTAATATGCCATTGAACCAAATAAATATCTGCATCGGTAATGTAAACAAAACCGTTTTAATAACTAGTTTTTAGAGTAAAAACATTTTTACTTTTTTAAACCATTTTTTCTTACATATTTTGTTAGAATATTTTTTATAATGCACTGATTTTAAAAATTCTGTGTTGGTATTAAAATTTGAACATTTTTCGAAATAAATTTCATGTAGATCGCTAAAAACTAAAATCAGTCATTTTAAATGGCAACAATGAATTTAGGCATCACAGAACTATGTACAGAAAGAAACATTTATATTTAATTTTCAAGATGATATTTATTGCATAGGTCATCAGAATAGGCAACATGAGGAATTAAATATCCAATATTGGATCATTGTAAAAAATCTTTAATATCGTTCAATAACTTATATAATACCGTATATCTTTTCTTTCTTTCTTTCTTTCTTTCTTTCTTTCTTTCTTTCTTTCTTTCTTTCTTTCTTTCTTTCTTTCTTTCTTTCTTTCTTTCTTTCTTTCTTTCTTTCTTTCTTTCTTTCTTTCTTTCTTTCTTTCTTTCTTTCTTTCTTTCTTTCTTTCTTCTCTCTCTCTCTCTCTCTCTCTCTCTCTCTCTCTCTCTCTCTCTCTCTCTTCCTTCCTTCCTTCCTTCCTTCCTTCCTTCCTTCCTTCCTTCCTTCCTTCCTTCCTTCCTTCCTTCCTTCCTTCCTTCCTTCCTTCCTTCCTTCCTACCTACCTACCTACCTACCTAACTGCTATTAACATGAATCTTGATTCAATGTTTTTAAGTAGTATTATGATTTTAAATAAAGTGACAGATGTGTTGGTAATCAAAACGCTTTTGTTTCCATCATCAAAGTCTAAATTGAATACACACTTGTAGTTCCTCCCTTCTCACTTTTTAAGCAAAACCTGGCAACGTTGTACAATTTGAAGTGATGATAGCATCTGCCAACTGGCTCCTAGAATTCAAGATGCGTTGTTGATTTTGAACATGTGCACCCTAATGAGGGAAGACAGCCTCTTTTTGTTAGCGTCTACGCTATGACTCACTAAGGATTAGAAAGGATTTGATGATGTGACTCAAGCTTCAGACTCAAATAAAAACTCACCCCCTCACATCCTCATCCAATGACCGAAGCCGCCTCGCATCCACGTCCTCCCGGTGTTACCGAAATTTGCCTCTGTTCTGATGGAACGTCTCAATGCAGCCGCCGGCGTGATGGGAGCTCATGCGTTGGTGGCGGTGAAGCTTATGGCTCACTTGAGTGATGGTCGTCTGGAAGAATTCTTTGAAGGACACTCGGTAATAATAGTGGAAGGGCCAACTGTTTAGTGGAAGAAAGAGAGTGAGCGGTGAATGTGGATAGATGGATGAGCACTCGTAAAGTTATTCAAGGTGAAGAAGAAGTACACAATTGCCTACGGCATGAAAAACAGGAGATGACAAAGTATTGGGCTGTGTGGCTCGACGAAATAAACACTGTGCAACTGTAGAGAAGTGTGAATTATATGATAAATGAGTTATGGCAATGTGTTATACAAGTTATACAAGATTCAACACATTTTTTTTAAGTCAGTGTAATTTAAGTTGAAATTACTTAAACATCCAAGTTGATTGTACTTAAAAATTGAAGTCAACAACTTTTTCTTTACAGTGAGTGATTTTGATAGATACAGTGGTGGTGGTCTAATTGAGTAAATTGAATTTTGTTCATGTTATATCTGATATTAAAATTCAGTATTTTATCTAAATATACACTATACCATTAAAATGTTCATATAAAAAAAAAGAGAAATTAATACTTTTAGCAAGGATGCATCAAATTGGTCAAAAGTGACAATATATAAATTTTTAATGTTAAAAGATTCCTATTTTAAGTAAATGCGGTACCTTTGATGTTTATATTGATCAAAAATCCTGAATAAAAAGGTATCACAGTTTCCACAAAAATATTAAGCAGCACAACTGTTTTCTACTGATAATAATAAGAAATGTTTCTTAAGCAGCAAATCAGCATATTATAATGATTTCTGGAGGATCATGTGACACTGAAGACTTGAGTAATGCATTTTAAAATATATTCATATAGAAAATGGTTCATTTTAAGTTGTATTAATATTTAACAGTATTACTGTTTTTACAGTATTTTTATAAAATAAAAAAATACAGCCTTGGTGAGCTTGGTGTTTTTTTTTTTTTTCATAAAAAAGTTTTTCCCCAACTTTTTAATTAGTATAGTCAAACATGATTTTTTATGAAACATGAAGAAGTATCTTTACGCTGTTTTATGGTTACAGGTATGTATAGAAATAGATTGGCACTGCATGGCGTCTCCAAATAATATGAGTAAAGTTAGAGATTGTCATTAACTTATGATTTTTCATACACTTAAATTAGTTTAAATATCTGTGCTTACCATATACCTTTATAAAATGTATAACAGATATTTTTAAATAACGTTAGTAGTTAGTGCATGGAAACTGTACTTTAATGGTTAATAGGTTCCATTTAGTAAATATACGGTTTTGAAGTTTGTAATATTAGTTATGATTTTCTACTCAAACAGTTTTTCTTCTATGCAAATGATGTGTGTCTGAGCTGTATATACAGGATATGATGTCACTGATCTAATCATAATATCATGCAGTTCTTGTTGCGGCCACATAATTGATGTTCTGAACATAGCAGTTGGGGTTTTTCTCACTCCAAGACTAATGTAATTTCACAAGAGAGTCCTTGTGTTGCGAGAGGTGAAGTCTGGATGAGCCGATTCTCAGTCTCAAAAGCAGTTAAGATGTCATTTTCTGTATTCACCAGACGTATTTAATCACGAAACTCCCCAAGAAGTTCCTCTGAAATGCCCGGAGAGTGTTTTCCCACCCTTTTAGTGCGCTAGCTTTGGCAGCACTTCAGCTCGTACCTTCCAGCGACGAGAGCATCGGCGTAGACGAGGTGCGGAGAAATGTAGAGAACACCTGCTTGTCCTTCTCGCCATGTTTTGCATAATTTGAGCTGCTCGCTTTATACCCGACCCCTCCAAAATCAGGTTTTCACTCTTTCCTCCGACAAACTTTCCATTTTCCTCAATGGGAGATTAACTGTCTTTCCCGGTCTGTCCCAATGCCTTTTCTAACGGTCTTTTAGGATTTCCTTATTTATGTACATCACATTTCTGTTTAAAATGTCATTTTAATGAACTCCGTCATTATGGCCTTTAAATATTTAATTTCCGTGTCAACTTCTGACGATTGCTGCTTGAGTGTCTCTCTAACTGCCTAACTGACTCCTCGGATCTGCTGAGGAGAAATGAACTCAAATCTGGCTGTTTTTGACACACTCGCAACCAAAAAACCCACCACATACTGTGACCTTTCACCGTAGCCTTTCATTGAAGGTCAAGACCCCTCAAGGAGTCGCCAGGTTGAAGTCGGAGCATCTGCCAATCTGAGTGCCGCCCACGCCCACTTCTTTATTCTCGTTTTCAACCCCACATCCAATTCCACCTCTGTCCAGACCTCAATCAGGTCCAGCTTTCTGTCCCTAAGCCCCGTTCTGTTCAGTCGGTGGACTCTTCCTCGTGCGATAAGGTGAACGTCTGCCTCAGCCTGACAAACCCGCTCTTGCCGTGCCAGTGCCTTGTGCATGATAATTGAAAATGTCAGCATGATTTTAGAAAATGTCGTTTATCTCACTGAGCTGTGCCTAATGCCGCCGCTCTTTAATGTTGGTCTGGGATCAGATTAGTTGTATCTGTGACAGTGGGGTTTGAATGGAGGGAACTGGCACCAGATCAGTAAATGAGCACTTTTGCAGCTCATTGTCAATTTTCTGAATGTTTGTTGGTTTAATAGTCTCGTCTTTTTTATATTTCAACTTTGTGCTGCTTTTATTGAGGAGAGAGTGCAAAAAATAGACAGGAAATGAGAGAAGCCAAATTATGGATTTGGAAATGATGCAAAACGGATTTGAAGTCTGCGCCCCGGCATGTGGCTGCTAGGCCGCTCCTCCAACGTACCCCTTTTTTTATTCACATATATATATATATATATATATATATATAGTGTATATGATTCATGGGTGGGTGCATGGGTGAATCATATATATGTACATGCATTTTATAAATAAAACATTCTGAGCAAAAAAAAAGGGGTATGTTGGAGTTTGCCCAGCAGTTTGCCCACATGTTATATATAGTTTGGGAAACCCTGAAACCCTGAAGTATTGTAATATTTAATGCACTTCTTGTTGATAACTTCAACATTCTTTCTCTTTGTATTTTTATATCAATATGGTACAAGATTATCCTATTCAAATCAATACGATAAACGAGTTAGGTCAAAAGTAATCTAAAATTACATTACCTCAAATGTGTAATCTAATGGATTACTAACTACAATTTTTGTATGTAATCTGGAATCAGTGAGTGACTACAATTTCTAAGTATCTACTCTGTTGGCCCCAAATCAGCGCAGTTACATTCCTTTAGACAGACAAGTCGATTTTGAAATAAGTCAAGCGTGTTGTTTCGCAATTTTAGACAGGATGAATGTATTTTCCATTTTGGAGTGTGTGCTAATGCCAGTTTGGGAGTGGTTTTACGTATGGAGAAGATACGGGGGCTCAGTAGATGTGATACAAATGCCCAGCAGAGATGTTACGCAGGATGAGTGACGCTCATGAGGATGTCTGTAATGGGAAAGACATCCTGGTACCATTCTGGTTTTCCTTTGTCAGCGGCTAGCGCGTGTGGGCCGCGGCACTTTTTTTCTTTCTGCCAGAGAAAGGGAGGTGTTGCTGTGTTATTGAGGAAGACAATCCTTCTCTAAAGATGAGTGGGTTAACAGGAACCATTAATTGGTTTAGCAGGATTTCATAGGGACTCTAGTTCCGGCTTAGCTTGCAGGCGGAAAAATGGTTATATTCAGATGTATTCAGCTCCTGCTTGTGTTTTTTCCCCCTTTTTTTCTTCTTTGCAAATGATCTCAGTGAGAAGAGAGGCTGTTTAACATTTGCTTTTAAGCCTGAGGTTTTGATTCTGGGATCTGGAGATTAAAATAAAGTGGAGTTTGCACGCACGTCATCACTTTTAATGTTAAATTCAAAACTCGAGCTGTCATATATTATTCAATGAGTTTTCCTTTTTTCCTGCCAAGCACTTGCTGCTTTCAGCTGAGCTTAAAGAAACAATGTTCAACCCGAGCAGGGTGCACATTATGGGGGAGTGTGGAGGGTTTTGACACCCCCAAAAAACAGGACTTGGACGACCAAATAAAGTCTAAACTAGAGGTTTTGAAGTCGTTTATTCCGTATTGTGACATATTGAGTGTAACATATTATTCTAAAAATGCAGGGCAGGACTGTCAATTTTTTATTGGATTGTGAAATTTTGGCGTGGCCTTCAATAATGAAAGTTGAAGGGCAGAGTTTATACAGATTGGAAAATATAGATTATGGCATTTTAATTAAACATTACAATGTTGACTATAAGTAATGTTGCTCCTATGTGTCAACTAACTCTCATTAGAGTATTAGTAGACTGTCTGCTTAATATCTGCTAACTCTTTATTGTGTTGGTCCCTCAACAGACTTTCTACTGACTATAAGTAACTTTGCAACTACATGTCTACTACCAGTCTACAAATACTCTACTAATACTCTAATGAGAGTTAGTAGACATGTAGTTGCAACGTTACTTAGTCAACAGAATGTGTTAAAGGGACCATCTAAATAAAGTGAAACCAAAATAAACATATGCACAGATAATTTGTTCACTAAAAAAAATCATGCATTTATAAAACAAATTTCTCATTTCATGTCATCTTTAAACGTATTTTCTTATTGAACCATCTTATTCAATGTAGAAATAACATTTGTTTTTGTTTTTCTGTAGTGTTTACTTCACCACAGAATCATTTTTATCATTGTGGTGGATCCGACCGCTTGTGCAAGTGTGGATGAACCCGCTGTGATTCAACAACAACAGCATATCTTGGTTCTGTGAAACATACAGTAGCAAAACTCATGCATCGAGCAGAAACAAAGGAAATTCGTTTTCAGGCCTTCCTGCTCTCTAACGTTTCTCCAGTGCTGAAAGCTTTTCTAATATTAATGTGGGGCCTTGTTCTCCTGATCGCAACACTTCTTCTCCCAATTATACCCTTTAATTTTTAGTAATATATCAGCCATCTCTCTTTCTACAGTCTTCCCACAAATGTCCCACTTGCTTACTCTCTCTCCCCCATCATGAGCGGATACGCCCCCTTTTGCTGATTGGCTACAAGTGTTGTGCTGCTTCATGGATCAGTCAGACCCACTTTGTTTTTTTCTCCTATTTCCACAGCCAGGACTTTTCAGCACACACAGAACAAACATCTAGCAAAATGGTTTGTTTGGGTGGCATTTCTCAGAAATCACTTACTGCACCTTTAACTGCGTTAACCGCACCAAAAGATGAGATAATTCTCGAGATGAAAATAAGAAGAGCAGCTCTCTGAAAATTACTGACAGAAATTTTTTTGAATGAAAGTTTTTGAATATTTTGCATTCTGAACTCTTCGCTATTAGTTGTCTAGATTTGTGTAATTTAATATCCTTTACATCCTCTAGTTTTAATTTTTTCGTCAAGAACCTGAAGCAGCCTCAGTGATCTATAACCCAGACGGCGAGAGGATGTGTTTTTAATGTGTAGCCCCCACGGGAGCCCGGCGAGTCTGTTGTCGCTCTCTCTTAACCAAATTTATTGCCACTCTATCTTTGATACCCTAACAAAGGCAGCCGGTCGGCCGCTCCCGGCTTATTTGTCAAATCGCTGCACCTGTGAGTTCCTGCGCAGGAAAAATTCACGACTGGAGCGCTCAGGCAGGAATAAATCTTTTTCTTTCACTCCCCTGTTGTTTTTTTGGGGGGGGGGGAGTTTCTCTGTTTGGGGAAAAAAAAGCGAATGAGTGGTCTCTCTCGTGAAGAGTAGTGGTGAAAGCCGTGATAAATTGCGTGCGTTCTTGACACCTTCATTGGGTTATTTATGGTTCATTAATTGAACAGAGGAGGAGAGTTGTTGGCACAGTAGGGGGTTTGGGGGGCCGCGCAAAGCTGGTTTCTGTCTTTGCCTGGGTAAGACCCTCAGGGCTGAGAGGAATGAGTGAGAACGAGAGCACTCCTCTCTTTTCTTAAGGTCTTCTCCCTGTTTACCGAAGAACGACAGAACATTCATCAGAAGAGGAGAGAGAAATGGACAATCGTACATTGTCTGCCCCCAACCAGCTCATCCAAAATCCTGTTTTTGCCCCTCCGCAACAGGCATATTTTAACACGGGTGTAGTAGTGACTTGTCCCAACCACTTTAGTGCCATGGTGGATTTTGCAATGTATTTGTCTTTGCGTTTTGTCCCATTTTGTGGGTTGGTTCAGAAGATGCATTTGAATTGGTATTTATATATATTTACAGACCAAAGCAGTTTGGGGTTACCAACTTTCTTCAAAATATATAATTTTATGTTCCGCATAAGAAGGAAAGTCATACAGATTTGAAATGACATGAGTGTGAGCAAATGTAAATGTAAATGAAGAAGAATTTTTACTTTGGGGCAAACTATCCTCAAAATGTGAAATCATTTTTTTCACGAAGTGATACTCTACATCAAAAACTAAAACTGCCAGTAGGTTTACAGTCAGGAATGAAGTTAATGGCTCTCTTTTTGAATGTGCCATTGAATCATTGGTTCACCCGACTGATTCGCTCAAAACACGCATTCATTCAGAAACGAAACACTGTTGTGTGTTGCTCGAAGATGCACAAAAGTTAGCAAAATTTAGCAAAAACAGACAATATTATGTTGTTGTTGTTTTTTGAAGTAACTGATGTAAACATGTTAAACAGACAGCCTTGTGTATATATATGTTTGTATCCCCATACAATGTACATTGAGTAGCGCTAAAATTGTGTTCAGTTTTATTTGAAAGAGATGAATTTTGAAACAAAGTTTTGTTACTTTGGTTGTTGTGTGTATAACCACAGTTCGGAAATGAAATGTCCAGTGACTGGCGCTAAAAGTGCATTCAGTTTCATCTGGAACAGATTAACGTGGATCTAGCAATGGTTTATTGGCAACCACCTTTTCAGCTTAGCATTTCCAATGAGCCTATGTTGAAATTTTGGTAAATACAAGTGTGGATTAGAATCTTCGTGTTGAAAGTGCAATGTAAGATAATTGGTGACACCCAGCCTTACAAACTAGCAAAATAGTGTTAAACTAGTTGGTGTATATCATAAATAATATTAATAAGTTCAGTCTTTGCCATTTCGTGACAAAACAACTGGCACATCTGTGAACTACTACTACTTTTTATGAAAGTGACACTCATGCCTTCCACCCTCTGAAAACCCCCAAAACTTCTTTTAAATTTCTTAGTGAGTGTTCATTTGGTTCAAGGAAGGAAGTGCGTTAATCGCATTGAGCCAGGAATTGCACTGTAGGCGCCGAGTTCCTCGGAGAACAGAACTCGCTTCTCAAAGAAGCGAATCAAGGTGCTTGTTTTGTCTTTCCTTCAGTGGAAGACTCTCGAAATTCTGCCACTGTGCGCGAGTAAGCAACAGCCCGGAGTATAAACACTCGAGTCTGGTGGTATGATCCGACGCACGAGTAACATATTAAAGCGCCTGCTTGTCAGCATATGGCTTCTCTCGTTTTATCAGTGAAAAATCGAGTTGGTTCCTTTTGATATCAATCTCCTTTCAAGGCCCTTCAAGTCTTTTCAAGGAGAAAGGGGCACTTCAGACATGAGCCTGCAAACACGCTCTTAATTAACAAGTGGATTAACGGTGCTCGTTTTCATGGAGAGGAGCAGCTCAAAGCACTTCAAAGGGTGATTGGAATGCAGCTTGAGGTACAGTAATGAGGGACGGCTCAAGAACAGAGCAAACTACGGGACTTCTGTGGATCCTTCTCTCACTCTGACTCTTATTTGTGCTGTTTGCTAAAGCAGTCACTTTTACTGTTGCTCTTACTTAGAGTTAAGGATTTGAGCAAACCCTTAACCCTAAGAATTCAGCTTCTGTGCATCATTTATCATTTTACGACCATGAACGAGGCCCGAAATTGTGTAGTTGATTGTGTGCTGTTACTTAGGGTAACCCCACCACCATTTTCTCTTCAGAAAGTCTTGTTTTTCTGAGTTTTTTAGCTCTCTGGAAGCTTTTGGACTTCATATCTTGCATGCTGTTTAGATACCATCAAACAGTGGTTGTGATCACAGTGGCTTTGTGCTATATGCGTTCTGCCCCGTGACTGAAGCTTCAGTTCTTATCTCATCTGTCATTCATCCCATGAGCACAAATTCACCAGGTTCACACTTGTCCATACCCAGACTGTAATATGCGAATGCAGTTCGTTCCTGGTTTTTCTACTTGCTTTTGGTAGCTGATAGGATCCTGAATAAAACCAAATTTACAACTAATAATGTAATTTAATGTAATTCGCAGATGAGCCAAAACATTATGACCACCTGCCTAATATTCTGCCAGACCCTGAAGGTGTCCTGTGGACTCTGGCACCAAGATGTTAGCAGCAGATCCTTCAAGTGCTGTAGGTTGTGAGGTTGAGCCACCGTGGATCAGATATGTTGGTTCAGCAGTTCCCACAGTTGCTCAATTGCATTGAGATCTGGGGTCTGAGATCTGTTTAGGTAGGCGGCACATGTCAAATTGACGTCCACAAGAATGGCCGGACCCAGGGATTCCCAGCAGAACATTGCCCAGAGCATCACACTCCCTCCACAGGCTTGTCGTCGTCCCACATTGCATCCTGCAGCCTTCACTTCCCCAGGAAAACAGTGCATACGTACACGCACATCCACTCATTGAACCAGACGACTTTCTTCCACTACTTCAAGGTCCAGTTCGGACTTTTGGGTGCCCATTTTGGACGCTTTTGACGGTGGACAGGGGTCAGCATACGCAGCAGGTACTCTGACCCAGTCGCCTTGCCATAACAATTTGGCCCATGTCAAAGTAGCTTGAATCTTTATCCCTGCTCATTTCTCCTGCATCCAACATGTTGATTACATGGACTGATTGTTTTCTTATCATCTAATCTACCCAGATCCTTAATACGTGGCCTTGTTAGGAGATGATGAACGATATTGCATCAAATGTGACTGGTCATAAAGTTTTGGCTCAACAGCACAATATAATATAATGTAATAGTCACAACATTCTGAGGTTTATTATTCCCCGATAACTACTGTAGTCAATAGCAACACTGAATAACTTACCGTCCATCTGGGTATCTGAAGCCTTTCATGTCTCTTGTATGTATCACACTTACATTTAACCCTTAAATGCATTAATGTTTTGCCAATCATTATTATATATTCAAGGCTTTAGAGACCCGGATCAATATCTAACGCTGATGAATCTCAACCTGTCTCGATAATATAAAACTCTCCTGATATTAGAGTAACAATAACAGAAGAATAAAATAAAGCATATTTTGTTTCCTTTTAAAGCTTGGAAGGGTTCAGATTGAGCAGATGTTTCATACCATCACCACTGTCCTCATCAGAGCTCATTTCCCAGTACATTCAGCATCTGGCTCATATTCAAGATCTCAAATATATTATCAAAACTATCATTTTTAACATCTTCAAAATCTAAATTATGATCGCTGACAGCTTCTTCACCAGATCCACCACCAAGTGACAGTGACACTATTTGATTGCGTTCAGTACTTGCGTATTCTTTTGTTTTATGCCTGCAGTAATTATGAGTGCAACATCACTTCGTCATTGTGTATCAGATATTGCCACCTTGAAGAATAAAAGTGAATTGCACTATTTGGGTCATCAGAGATTCAACTATATTTGTTTTGATTTTTTTTTATCACACTACCTCAGGTCGCTAGGGACCCTATACATAAAAAAAACAAAAATTTCATTAGAAAACAGAATTTTTTATATATATATTTTTTCTTCTTGTTATATTGGGATGTATAGTGGTTGATGTCAAACTTTAAAAAATGAATGAGGGGGGAGGTATTGAATTACTTCCCTGGGTCGAAAAAGACCCGAGGTATGCAATTAAGGCGTAAAGTAAAGTAAAAGTAAAATACAATTAAATAAGACTTTCTATTTATCCATGTTTCTGAGTGAATCAGTATATTGACTGGTGGAATATTGATGAAGTAAGTCAAGACATGATTGGTCTTTACACCAATTTAACCTGAATTTGGGCCAATGACTGAGATTGTGGGTGGGGTTTTGCAGCATGCCATTTTTTGACAAAAACTATTAGGAGCCTGCTCTCTCTCTCTCTCTCTCTCTCTCTCTCTCTCTCTCTCTCTCTCTCTCTCTCTCCTCTCCTCTCTCTCTATCTCTCTCTCTCTCTCTCTCTCTCTCTTTTTCCCCATCCATGTGGTGATTTGTTTTCCAGGTGATGCAAATCCTCACCCTCATTTTTACAAGTACAAAGCCCCCAAATCCTCAGTGTAAATGGCTTACGTTTCCCCGTACATTAGCTGTGGTAGCAGAAAGTCAAGCAAAGCTCTGCCCGCTCCACACGAGCACTCTGTGTGTATTTTTAAAGGGTTTTTGATCTGGCAAACCACACGGCTGATAGTAATCTACACTTCAATTACACTGCACAGCTCATCGGACATTATCTGTCTCACTGCCGCTGGAGGCCGAGGCTTTGACGCCGCGTCAGAGCCGATGTGATTCAGCTTTTCGACAGCTCTCACAGAGAGCCGCACCGAGAGGGTTACACCCACCTGTGTCGATATGAGTGCGAGTGTGTGTTTTCCGGTTGGGTACCAACCTCTCCGTGTCATGGACGGGCTTTTATGCTGAAGCTTTTAACTTGTTCTGAAAATGTCAGGTTGTTTCGTAAGCATTAATCATCAGTTAAAACGCAATTATACATTTACACGAATGTCAATAATAAATATGAAAATAAAAATACGCCTTTATAGAGATTTTGATGTCATTTTTTATAATACAGTAAAATGTGAACTGAAATGTTAATAATAATAAAATGTGTACGAGATGTGTAAAAATGTGTAAAAAAGTACGAGATGCAGAAAATATGATCTTAACAACAAGTTTGTGCAAAACTTTGTTTTTCTTTATAATTTTTTCTTTTGAAATATGATGCAGGCATGGTTTTATGAGACCCCCTGGTTCCTTTCCATCCTCCAGTAGGGGTCTCTTTCATAAACTCTGACATGTGTAAGGCACGTATCTAGTCTTGATAGGCCCCTTTGATGAAGTACCTTCATTTGTTTCATTAGGAATGTTTTGTTGTGCAGTAGTATGTAGCGTGTAACAGAGTATCTTAACGCAGACGGAGGCATTTTTATTAGCGTAGTCTAGAAATTACTGCGGGGGGGGGGGGGTGGGGTTATTTGTTGATGTAAACGTGCTATAAATTCTGTAATGTGTTTTTTATGGTACTGATTTGCCTCCTTTTCTCTCCCTCTCTCTCTCTCTCTTTCTGAATTGGTGCTGCTTGTTGGTCTCCTCCTTGGAATACATCATAAAGGTAAGTGAGTTTAATAATTAAAAAAAAGCAAGCAAAACTCTTCGCATACAGTGTAAAGTAATCGGAAACAATTGAAAATGTCATTGCATTAGATGACAAAGTGTCACATCAAGTCTGCAAACAAAGAAAGCAAATTTACACTATTCTTTGCCTTTAACTTTGTGTGACATCTTTATGATTATTATTTTTTTGTGGTCAGTTTACAGGGTGTTTATTGTTTTGTTTAATAGAGGTTAGTTTGTATTTATGACAAGGTTTTGTTTTGTGGAGGTTAGCTTGTATTTTTGACAAGTTGTTTTGTTTTGTTTTGTTTTGTTGAGGTCAACGTGTATTTATGATATGGCTTTTTATTTTTATTTTTTGTGGAGGGTAGCGTGTTTTTAGTTTAGTTTTGCAATTTGTATTTTTAGTTTTGTGGAGGTTTTTCCTGAATTTATGAAAAGGTTTTTCATTTTGTTTTGTTGTCTATATTGTTTGTTTTGTGGAGGTTAGTTTGTTTTTATGACAAGTTTTTTTGTTTTTTTGTTTTGTGGAGTGGAGTAGAGGTTAGCCTGTATTTCTGACAAGATTTTTGTTTTGTGGAGATTAGCTTGTTGTATATATGACAAGGTTATCTAAATTATTGTTCACATGTTTTTTTTTAACTTTGCAATTTCGTTTTTACTTTAGTACTATTTCACATATGTAACAAAGTACTGTAGTGGTAGGTAGGAAACTGTTAAGTAATTACAAGACAAGCTGTCAAACGTGGATCGCTAAATTGTGAGGAATGATAAATCTTATAGCTGCCAACAACCAAGACGTTTTCTTTAGCTTGTAAAGGCACAGCCGTAATGTGTCAATTACAAATCCTGTGGCTTTTCCCATCGAAACACATGCGCGTCTGTTATATCTCAGCCTTTTCTGTCACATCTTGAATGTTTGCATAAAACAGTGTTTTTATTTCCTGTACTTGGAGTCAAAACTCTCGAAAGGTTGTTAACTTGTCGGGACTGTTAGATCACACCTGTTAGTGACCTTTGGAACACAGAGTAGTGTGCGTATGATGTGATGGTTACGATGGCAACCGCTTGCGTGGTCACACACTGCTGCTTCTAGTACACACACACACACACAGACACACACACACACACACACACACACACACACAGACACACACACACACACACACACACACACACACACACACGGTTACAGTTCCAAGGTTCCTCCACTAAGTGGCAGGTACTCTGTGCTTATACATACACCTGGTAATGCAAGCAAATCAAGATGGATGACGGACAACATTCTTTTATCAGGTTTCATATGCAGTGATATAGAGCAAGGACAGACGACGTGCTTAGCTGAATACACTGTGTGTGTGCCACACACCCAGAAAGTGCTCACAACTCATATACCAAATAATAATTGTTATTATGGTTATACTCTGTTTGTCACTTTTTCTGTTTGTTATTATTACCCATTGTTTCCATTGAATAGATACAGTGACACCCAAAAGTCTACAATCAAAATCAAAACATTTAAAACTGGAAATGGTGCTAAGAATAATAATACTAAAACTTTTTTTTTTTTTAGCTCACTAATCAAAGTGCACTTGTGATATTCGAGTGCTGCTATCTTTAAAAGCAAAATATGGAAAGACCAAATACTAAAACATTCTGACATTCATGTTCCTTTTTAATTTCAGCTTTTCACTCATTGTTTTGCTCATAATTTAATTTTTAGTAAAAAAAAAAAAGGATTAAATTAGAAAAGTTTAAATTAGAATCAATTTCATTGTCTTAGATTTTTTAACCCTACTGTCTTTTATAAATATCTAATTTACTAAGATGACTTTAATTTATTTAAGTTACATTTCTACCTCGGTTTGCACCAGTTTTGTAATTGAATGAAAGTGTTTTTTTATAGAATTATGAAGTTTTTACTATGGAGCCCCTAAAGGGACCTTTGCTAAAAACATATAAATACAGACTTTCGCGTGCTCACGAGAAAACTATCTCTCTCGAGAGAACGATAGTTCCTCGTGAGCAAGCGATGGTTTCTCGTGAGCAAGCGATGGTTTCTCGTGAGCACGCGATAGTTTCTCATGCGCACGCGTAAGTTTCTCGTGAGCAAGCGATAGTTTCTCGTGAGCACCCTATAGTTTCTCATGCGCACGCGATAGTTTCTCATGCGCACGCGATAGTTTCTCATGCGCACGCGATAGTTTCTCATGCGCACGCGATAGTTTCTTATGCGCACGCGATAGTTTCTCATGCGCACGCGGAAGTTTCTCGTGAGCACCCTATAGTTTCTCGTGAGCACGCGATAGTTTCTCATGCGCACGCGGAAGTTTCTCGTGAGCAAGCGATAGTTTCTCGTGAGCACCCTATAGTTTCTCGTGAGCACGCGATAGTTTCTCATGCGCACGCGTAAGTTTCTCGTGAGCAAGCGATAGTTTCTCGTGAGCACGCTATAGTTTCTCGTGAGCACGCTATAGTTTCTCGTGAGCACGCTATAGTTTCTCGTGAGCACCCTATAGTTTCTCATGCGCACGCTATAGTTTCTCGTGAGCACCCTATAGTTTCTCATGCGCACGCGATAGTTTCTCGTGAGCACGCTATAGTTTCTCGTGAGCACGATATAGTTTCTCGTGAGCACGCTATAGTTTCTCGTGAGCACGCTATAGTTTCTCGTGAGCACGCTATAGTTTCTCGTGAGCACGATATAGTTTCTCGTGAGCACGCAATAGTTCCTCGTGAGCACGCAATAGTTCCTCGTGAGCACGCTATAGTTTCTCGTGAGCACGCTATAGTTCCTCGTGAGCACGCAATAGTTCCTCGTGAGCACGCTATAGTTTCTCGTGAGCACGCTATAGTTTCTCGTGAGCTCGCGGAAGTTTCTCGTGAGCACCCTATAGTTTCTCATGCGCACGCGATAGTTTCTCGTGAGCACGCTATAGTTTCTCGTGAGCACGCTATAGTTTCTCGTGAGCACGCGATAGTTTCTCATGCGCACGCGTAAGTTTCTCGTGAGCACGCTATAGTTTCTCGTGAGCACGCTATAGTTTCTCGTGAGCACCCTATAGTTTCTCGTGAGCACGATATAGTTTCTCGTGAGCACGCTATAGTTTCTCGTGAGCACGCTATAGTTCCTCGTGAGCACGCTATAGTTTCTCGTGAGCACGCGATAGTTTCTCGTGAGCACGCTATAGTTTCTCGTGAGCACAATATAGTTTCTCGTGAGCACGCTATAGTTTCTCGTGAGCACGCTATAGTTTCTCGTGAGCACGCTATAGTTTCTCGTGAGCACACGATAGTTTCTCGTGAGCACGATATAGTTTCTCGTGAGCACGCTATAGTTTCTCGTGAGCACGCTATAGTTCCTCGTGAGCACGCAATAGTTCCTCGTGAGCACGCTATAGTTTCTCGTGAGCACGCTATAGTTTCTCGTGAGCACGCGATAGTTTCTCATGCGCACGCGTAAGTTTCTCGTGAGCAAGCGATAGTTTCTCGTGAGCACGCGTAAGTTTCTCGTGAGCACACGATAGTTTCTCATGCGCACGCGGAAGTTTCTCGTGAGCAAGCGATAGTTTCTCGTGAGCACGCTATAGTTTCTCGTGAGCTCGCGGAAGTTTCTCGTGAGCACCCTATAGTTTCTCGTGAGCACCCTATAGTTTCTCGTGAGCACCCTATAGTTTCTCGTGAGCACGCGATAGTTTCTCATGCGCACGCGATAGTTTCTCGTGAGCACGCTATAGTTTCTCGTGAGCACAATATAGTTTCTCGTGAGCACGCTATAGTTTCTCGTGAGCACGATATAGTTTCTCGTGAGCACGCTATAGTTTCTCGTGAGCACGCTATAGTTCCTCGTGAGCACGCAATAGTTCCTCGTGAGCACGATATAGTTCCTCCTGAGCATGCGATAGTTCCTCGTGAGCACCCTATAGTTCCTCGTGAGCACGCAATAGTTCCTCGTGAGCACGCTATAGTTTCTCGTGAGCACGATATAGTTCCTCCTGAGCAAGCGATAGTTCCTCGTGAGCACCCTATAGTTCCTCGTGAGCACGCTATAGTTTCTCGTGAGCACACTATAGTTCCTTGTGAGCACACTATAGTTCCTCGTGAGCACGCAATAGTTCCTCCTGAGCACACGATAGTTCCTCGTGAGCACGCGATAGTTCCTCCTGAGCACACTATAGTTCCTCCTGAGCACGCGATAGTTCCTCGTGAGCACGCGATAGTTCCTCCTGAGCATGCGATAGTTCCTCGTGAGCACGCGATAGTTCCTCCTGAGCATGCGATAGTTCCTCGTGAGCACGCGATAGTTCCTTGTGAGCACGCGATAGTTCCTCGTGAGCATGCGATAGTTCCTCGTGAGCACACGAAAGTTCCTCCTGATCACGCGATAGTTCCTCCTGAGCACGCGATAGTTCCTCGTGAGCACACGATAGTTCCTTGTGAGCACGTGATAGTTCCTCGTGAGCATGCGATAGTTCCTCGTGAGCACACGATAGTTCCTTGTGAGCACGTGATAGTTCCTCCTGAGCACGTGATAGTTCCTCGTGAGCACACTATAGTTCCTCCTGAGCACGCGATAGTTCCTCGTGAGCACGAGAAAGTCTGTATATTTTTATTTTTGCAAAGGTCCCTTTAGGGGCTCCGTATTTCACTCTCTGCATCGACAACACCGGATAACTAAATCTAAAACCACATTTGTTTTCAGTCGCCTTGCAGATTCAAAAAAGACACTTTTTTATTTATTTTTTCCCTGGTTCCTGATAGAAAAAGCTGGCTGCCTCTGTGAGTGACATATTTCCAAGCAGTCGGCACACATTGCGGGTCTCAGAAGAACATGGCTGTCACTGTGACAGTTTATTGACAGGTTCTTCAACTGCATGGGTGTCTGCCTCTCTTTGAATCATCACTGGTGCTCCAGCAAATGCGATCCCCTCTGATGGGCCCCTTTAAACTCGCCTGATGTCCCTGAGCAATAAGAGAAGTGACAGATAACAAATAAGCCCATAATTATCACATCTCGGGCCCTCGTCACATACTGTATTTGCATAGCACTGGTGTTTTGAAAGCAGAATGTATTAAACCCGCCGAAACCAGCTTGTTTTATTGAAGGAATTCTCCCAAAAAGAAAGTTCTCATCATTTACTTATCCTCATGTTGTTTCAAATCCATATGACTTTGTTTAATCTGAGAAACTCCATTGAAAGAATGAATATGCTGACCTATATGTATTTTTGTATAATGAATTATAACAAAATGAATGGGAACTGGGGTTGTCAAGCTTCAAATGACTTCATTATTTATTGATAATCTTCCGTTCCAATGAGCTGTCAATGCAAACAACTGGATCAGAAACAACTGGATCAGATTTAATTGGCGAATGATTCAGTCCAGTTTTGTGAACTGGATTAACCAATTAGAGATCTCACAGATCTCACTAAAAATAATGTGAGAATCAAAAACTATCTGTCCGTTTTGAGTTTGAATCATTGTTAACCAGATCAGCTGATTCGTTGAAGAGATTGTACATATAAGAATTATTTATTTGCAAAAGATTTGAAAACTGGATCAGTACGATTTGTGTAGAAATTATTCAGCCCGTTTTCGTTGACCGGAAAAAGGATTTATTGAGAAGATCAGACTCAAAAGAACAAATGGTTTGTGCGAGATATTTGTGTATGAATCATTAAGTCCATTTATGTGAATTGGATTAATTTATTCATTTGACTATGACAAATAGTTTGTGTGAGGTACGAAAACCGAATCATTCCGATTCGTGTATGAATCATTCTGTCCGTGAACTGGAATTCACAATGTGAACTGGAATTGTGATTGTGAACTGGATTAATAATTAGTGTGTGCTAGGAAAACTGGACCAGTTCGATTCGTCTAGGAATCATTTGGTCTGTTTTTGTGAACTGATTTTCTAAAAAAAAGATCAGATTCAAAAGAACAATTTATTTGTGTGAGATATGGAAATCGGATAAGTCCGATTTGTGTAAGAATCATTCAATCCTGTTTTGCATTCTGAATAGCCAATTTATTGAAAACATCCGACTCAAATGAACAATTTGTTTGTGAATAGGACATTGGTGCTTCTCTATTGAACTTTTGAGAGCGAGGGCGCACTTTAGAAGACTTGAAATATTGTGCACAAGTTGTATGAATAAGTTTCAGACACTTTTATGCTGCTATTTTGTCATTTTGGAGCTTGACCACCTCGCACCAGTCGCATGTACCCAATTCACATTAGATAGAAGATTGTTCCTTGAAAAATTCACTGTTTATGACTTTGGAATTACACAATGGAGCATAAATGATGATAGAACCTTAATTTCTAGGTAAACTATCCCAAAAACTCCTGTTTGTCTATGCTGTGTGTCTATCCTTCTAGTCTAGTGATGTGAACGAACGGCGCATGTAAAGGTAAAGTGCAGTGAGACAATAAAGGCTGAGGTTTGAAAAAAAGAGCCTAAATGGCTCGACCACACCGGGGTCCAGTGAAGTACAAAGCATACTAAAGGACAAGATTGCTCCTATTGTGTTTCTTTGCTGTATTTCCCCACAGAGCAGCCTCTATCTTCCGAGACCCTGCAGGCTTCATATCAAACCTTCAAAAAAAAGAGGCATAAAAAAAGAACAAAAAGATAGACTGCGAGCGAAAGAGAAATAACTTTTTGGAGTATGCTGAAAATAGATCTGCAATGACTGGCCTGTAGAATTTAATCTTTATTCTACCTGGGAACACAAAAGACTAATCATGGCCATCACAAAGGCCGTGTTCCCGCCGCTCAGTGAGTTATAGCTCAGGCTGAGTCGCCATAAAGGTGCAGTTGCGTGTCCGCGGGATTAGATGAGATGTGGCGCTGTCCTGTGGATCTTATATGGAGAGGTTATATGAGTCACAGCCAGAAGACCCAATGTTTGGCTTATTTTGAGATGTGTGACGTGAACATGGA
This sequence comes from Phoxinus phoxinus, assembly GCF_949152265.1. Taxonomy (NCBI): domain Eukaryota; kingdom Metazoa; phylum Chordata; class Actinopteri; order Cypriniformes; family Leuciscidae; genus Phoxinus; species Phoxinus phoxinus. The sequence goes on along the minus strand of NC_136900.1, from coordinate 20,493,069 downwards.
TGCTTGTTAACGCTTAATGGTTAATCGACGTGCGACTCATTTCCGTTTGTGCTACAAGCATGACTAATGCCTCAAATTCGGTCCTTTGTTGAATAAGTTGTGATGTTACTTTTCTAAGTATCCAGCATCTATACATCCATCCATCAATCCATCCATCCATCCATCCATCCATCCATCCCATCCATCCATCCACAGTGCTTAGCATAAGTGAATACACCCATGCAAAAAATAATATTTTGGAAATTGATCTTAATGTCTTAATTTAAAAAAATAGGAAAACTTGTTGTTTAAAGATGTTTTGTAGAATGTCGATAACCAAACAGTTAACTGGTCCCATTGACTTCCACTATGGCGGTCAACTGTTTGGTTATCGACATTCTTCAAAATATCTTCCTTTGTGTTCAGCAGAAGAAAGAAATGCATACAGGTTTGAAACAACTTGAGGGAGAATATATGATGACAGAATTTTCATTTTAAAATGAACTATCGCTTTAAGGACACCAATTTTCTCGGTGAATGAATAATGTATCGTAAATAAATAAATGTTCATCACATTCATCACATATCCTTCACCAAACCTAGAGATTGGCATGGTTTTATTTCAGTTAGCCTAATAGCTGGTTTGATTTGCATTGAGATATGATCTTATGAAAGTTCCCCATGTCATGGTATGGTGAAGGGTATGTGAGGATGTGGGGCTATTTTAATTTTAAACTTTATCAGGATGCATAGTATCCTGGATCCATGCAATAAAGTCTAAAAGGTCATGTTTATTTAGAAACAAAGATCGCATTAGAATACTAGCCATTTTGGGGCATCTGATGTGAGTTCCTTTTAGGGTCTTTCTTGGGTCCCTCCCTCAAAAGGTACAGCTAAAGCTCATCTAATTGGTGGTTCGTCTTTAATTAGTTTGGCTCTTTTGCATGGCTGCTATCAGGAATTGAAAGTAGTGGAGTGATAGCTGACATCCCCCCCCCCCCCTTCACTTCCTCCATCCCTTCCAACACCGTCTGATTCATTTCATCTTCATTTCCCTAGATCCTGTTTTTAAAGTTTTATTTAGGCTGTCATTTATTTAATAAGGGATTATTTATTTAGCGCATCAAATCATTCTGGAATGAATATTTATATATTTGTGGGGGCTTTAAATATTTACATGGTCCCCTCCACTTTCTCTGATGCCAAGCCACAGTAATGAGTGTTGTTGTTGGATATGCAGCAGAATAACAAGACTGGTTTCAAAGTAAATAATCCTTTGCATATATTTGAACTTAATTGCTTTGAATGTATTATGAGAGTTGATGCTCTGATCTAAGTGTAATTTGAAGTATAAAACGGGTGGAGCAGGGTCAGGGTGGTGTTATTGCATATGAATTATGTTATGAACTTGAATGGGGTTGAATGATTTTTCGACTTGGTGACTAGCCTTGCGGTGTTGGCTTTGTTTGTTTGCTGTATCCTGAAACCCTGGTTTCCTCCCGACCTCTTGACCTGATGTTGTTCTTGCCCAATTCCAGTAATCCTGAAAGAGTGGTAGCCACTTAAGCCCACTTATATTTCTTACCGCTTGTTTTACATGGTTTTTTTGCGTAACGGTCGACCGAACACCCTTCCGTTTCACTAGCATTTGTTGCGGCTTTCAATGATTTGCTAGCATTTTAGTTTTGCTAGCATTTGTTTAGCATAGTAATTATTTTTACTCTCCATTACACCAGACAGCCCAACATAGAGCTACGTAACAAGCTACTAGCTTGACACAACCTTTGCTCGTTCCAAAACCCGGTGAGCTTCCTACTTAAGTTGTGGTCATTTAGGGAAATTTCGGCGACATTTTGCCAGCGAAAAAGGTCCATTGTCTATTGTCAAAAGTGCAGCGATGTATGATGTCAAGTCACGTTATTCATATAGAGCTTTATATAACAGAGATTGTTTCAAAGCAGCTTAGTGATAAACAGGAAAATGACGATTCAATGATTGAGACATAATTCAATTGTGCTGTTGAGCATCTCGAAAAGACAATAGTAAACCGTCATTATTCAGTTGAAATCAGTTCAGTGTTGGTCACTTTCAAACCAAGCTGTTTTCTGGAAGTATACGGTGCGATTCAGTTGTAAAATCTGCTCAAAAAAATTCCTTATCGTATTGTGTGGATTCCTATTGAAATGACTGGGAATTCCCCTGTGGAAATTTGTAGAACAACGGTAAATGCGACTGCACTTTCAGCCAACATTTTTTAAGGGTTCATATACAAAGACTGTTCTGAAAGACGTTATCTTATCTTGCTGCCTTCTAAGATGCCGCATTTGAGCTAAAATTAATTCTGGCATTGCATGTATCCTTCATTGAGAAGGCAATCCCAGAAGTCATTGCAGTTAGATGAGAGGGGAGAAATTGTGGCCAAAAAGTGTCCAACAAGACAAGAGAAATGTTGATGGTAAATAAAACTATTTTTCATTCAATATGGAAAAGTATCAATAATTGTTAAATCAGAAATTATTTTACTAAATGTTGTGCGAGTTGCCTATTTTTATCCATTATTAGTGTTTTGCGCTGTTAGCCTAGCCACATGCTAACGTCAAAATCAGTTGTCACTTTTGAACCAAGCAGCTTTCTGTGGATCAGTGCAATGTATCTGTGTGTCCAACTTGAACCCTTGTGAAATCTTTGTAAGGAAATATTTCGCTCTCACAAAAAAATTTATATTGCGTGAATTCCTATTGAAATTACTGATAAGAAATTCAATAGGATTCAATAAAAATTCTATAGAAATTCACAGAAATTCGCAGAACAATGGTTACATAGGGTTCATATGTGAAGACCGTTCCGAAAGATGTTACCTTAACGTGCTGCCTTCTAAGTTGCCTTGTTTTAATCAAAATCAATTGTGCCTCGTTTTAGCCAAAACTAATTGTGGCATTACATGTATCCTTCGCTGGGAAGCTAATCCTTGAAGTCCCCCCCAAAAAACCTCAAGTGGCCAACAAGAAGAGAGAAATGTTGATGGTAAATAAACCTATCCTCATTCTGTATGAAAAAGTATCAAAATTATTTTACTCAATATATTGTGAGTTGCCAATTTTTATCCTTGTTAGAGTTTTGCGCTGTTAGCTTAGCCACATGCTAACATCAAAATCAGTTGTCACTTTTAAACCAAGCAGCTTTCTGTTGGTCAAAGCAGTGAATCTGTGTGTCCAACTTGTACAGAACAAGGCAAATGGTAAATGTGACGCACCTTCACGCGACATTTTGATGCGAAGACCAAGGTTCCTTGTGTAACCAAAATGAATTATGGGAAAGTAAGAATAGTTTAGTCAGAGATTATCGCATGAGTTGCATCTTTTTATCCTTATATAGAGTTTTGCGCTGTTAGCTTAGCAACATGCTAACATTATACTCGGTTGTTTCAAAATAATTTGTGAGTCATGTCTATTGTACGAAGCTCACTTCCCAACAAAGGTCATTTCAGGCAAATGTTTCTAACCTAATGTAACGTATAGCCTAGCGCGAACATTAGCGGGATCGTAGCGCTGTATAGCTAGACTGTTCAATCAGAGGTTGTCTCCATACTATTACCATAGGCTCCTAATGAGCAGCTCCTAGCAGGTGCGCGGGGCGAGTAGCACCCTGATTTGTTCTGCATGCTAAATATGGCCTGTAATCTTTATTCCTCTGAGTAGCTTATTAAAAGTGAAAGGAAGATGAAACCTTCGAGCGCGGGCCATTCCTTTTCTCCTACTGTTTATCAGTGGATCTTTTCCCTCCCTTAATATTGAGGTTATAGTAACCTTAGTGGGTGATAGATGTGGCATGTGACTTTAGGTAATAATAGCCATGATGGATCCCTACCTGAACCCAGGAGATGTAATCTTGCAGGATGCGGAAGATAAAGTGGCAGGCGGTTGAAAGATACACACGTAGCAGTGGCGCCCATCCAGCGACGCACTTTATCACAAGGCAGGCAACACCGGGGTGTCCAAATTTATGACGGCTTGCTGTGTCTTTAATTCATCAATGGTTAACTCAGCCCCAAGTGTATTCATCGGGATTTGCTGGTTGGTGAATAATGTCTTGTCTAGCGAGTAAAACACAAAAATTGTTTGAGCTTTTGTTGTTTAATTTTGATTATAATTATGGAGCTTTGGATTTCAGATGCAGAGGTTTTCAGCCTCATTCATGAAACACAAGCTGATCAAGTTTTCACCACACTACAGCAAAATATATAAATACTAAAAATACTAGAAATTACTAACGTGCCTAAGACTTTTGCACAGTACTGTATGTATGTATGTATATATATATATATATATATATATATATATATATATATATATATATATATTTGTTGCACCTATTTACATGAATTAGTGAAGGCAAAAAATAAACTTTTTTTATGCATATGTATATTTCAACCTAATATCTTGATGAAAGAATATCATATATGTTATATATAATATATACCTACACACCTTTAAAAGTTTGTTCATTTTTTATTATGAGGCCCAGTATCTTTTTCCTTGTTGAATCGCAGTGTTGGGGATCGAAGGCGGTTTGCATAGCTTTTTTCCTCCCCCGAAACTTTTAGAAACTTGTTGCAGACTGGACTCAAACCTGAATCACCCACATGACCACCTCATTTATTTAATAGTAGATCATTATAATACTAAGGACACAAATTGTCATTCAAACGTTCATTTTAGCATGGCCACAATGTTGTATTTGACCTCTCAGCATCCATTTTATATGTACTATATTGACCCCAAATTTACGCATTAATAGTTGTGTGTTATCTTATTTTACAATGCTAAAAGACGTCAAGTAACGAGGCTAATAACACTTGCGCATATGTGTATAGCCTTCCGCTCCGATCTCCCAGCGCAACAACAGCGCGGTACAAGGTGGCACAGTCATTGCTCCATTAACAGGTAATTAATGACGCTCATTTGTGTAACTGTTATTAAGCCCTTTGAAATATTGTTTGTGTTCAGATGAAATGAAACGCATCCCAGAAGCCATCCATTGTCGCGGGCGAAGATTAAAAGAGCAGTGACGCTCTTTGAAAAATGTTATTTTATCGATGGCGATTTTTCACCATACCCTCTGGGCCGCCGCTGACAGGGAAACGCTGTAGTCCTTCTTCATGTTGATGTCCTTTTTTAGTCTACAGTACCTGGGGAGAACAGTAAGTGTGACTGATTCATTCCTTGACCAGTAAAAGGTGTCAGCCAGGTGTGAATGGATGTGGTGGGTATTGACAAGAAGAAATGGCTGCCCTGTTGTCCTGTTCACTCACCGCGGATAAAGAGGCTGGGAAAACCAGTGTGTTCTGAACAGAAGCTACAGCGACTCTTTTCTGGGTTTTATTTTCCTAGGAGCCGGGCCTCACTTTTACTAGTATTATTAGTTCTGGTTCGAAACCTAGTGAACTGACTACTTAGACAGCCTTTTCAGGCAAAATATGGCTAGAGTGCTTAATCTTATGACATTTCGGTTTGTTTTGTCATCATCCTTTGAGTAGCACTGATGCTAGCCACATTGTACATGTAATGCTACAGTATGTGCAAACAGTGATGGTTGTTTCTGTTTTTTCGAACACATGAATGATATCTCAAATTGTTTAGCTTGTCAAGATGTGCTTACAATTTTTTTTTTTGCCTAGCGAATGAAACACTGTTCAAAACTACTCCTAAACGACTCCCGCGAAACCTTATGTGTTTAGCAACATGCTAAAACTACCCCGAAAACTAGCTGTGTAGCAACACATTAAAATCTACTCAAAACTTTAGAATGGCACCAACAGCATGTTAAAAAATGACTTTGAAAACCTTAACCACAAAGCTACATGTTAAAATGGTTCCCAAAAAATATTTGCAAGCAAATAGCAACATGCTAAAACATGATCTGGGAAGCTTAGCATACACATACCGTTTAAAAAGTACTCTGAAAACCTTAGCATATGTGTAGCAAGTAGCAACATGCTAAACAATGATTCAGAAAACATTCGGAACAGTATAGCAATGTCAAAAAGTACTCAAATAAGATTAGCAAATCTTTATCAACATGCTAAAATGACTCAGAAAATCGTAAACCCTGTATATCAACATGCTAACGTGTGCAAAAGCACTGTGAGCTAAGTTGATCGTAGAGAACACTGGTCTCCACAATCAACTTGGGCTCGCAATGCTTCTGGGAAACGCAGCGCTGAACACCTCGGCAACTGCATGTGAAGTGTGAAAAGTATTCATTTACATACAATTTTGCGGGATTTTTTTCAACCATTTTTTAATGTGCAAAATACCATGACAGGGCAAAATAGTACTTCATTTTGACTCTTGATATTAGACTCTGCAACATTGGCATACGGATGCAGATGCTCAAGAACCATTAATGTAGTCGAATGAGAGGGAGTTGTTGTTGCTGGTATTTTTTGTTTTTGTTGCTCCTGCAGTATTTTTAGGTTTTATTTCATGCCATTTACAGTGTCTCTATGCCTGGTATAATCCGGCCTTTATTCCGCTCTATGTGATAAGTATCATTTCCTCTCACTGGTGTCCGTTGGCGGCTCTGTATCTGTATCCTGGAGAGAATGGGCCGGCTCTCTTACAGGGATCTGATTTCCCTCAAGAGAGGATCACGTTGGCTTTTTTTTTTTTTTTCTTTTTTTGTGCTCCAGCGAGGGGAGTACATTTTGCTGGGCTTTTCTACTGATTAAGGAGAGAGAGAGAGAGAGACAGAGACAGAGACAGAGACAGAGACAGAGAGAGAGAGAGAGAGAGAGAGAGAGAGAGAGAGAGAGAGAGAGAGAGAGAGAGAGAGAGAGAGAGAGTAAGAAAGAGAGAAAGAGAGAAAGCCAAGAGGGATTGGGTGGAGAAATGAAAAGTAGTTTGTGAACAAACGTAGAGGCAGATCACTCAGTGACAACAGTACGCAGCCAACACACACACACACACACACACACACACACACACACACACACACACACACACACACACACACACACACACACACACATACACACACTGCCGCTCCAACAAACAGACACTAGGAAGAAACGTCTCTTTGGGATTTATATTTAGCATCTGGTATATGAAATATTTCATAAATAATGTGAATAAGTCACAGACACTGTTGTAAGTCACTACATATAATCTGCCATTGCTACACAATTTGCCTAGAACTGACATTGTTTAAACGGTGTGTGGTCGAACGGTTTACATTTTTGGGTATTCGTGCCTGATTATTTTAATATACAATTATATAATATCTTCTAATTAAATACCCTCCCCCCCAAAAAATTATTGATTTTTTTTTTTTTGCAGTTTGTGCACAATTTTTTTATTATTATTATAATATACTATTATTTTTTATAGTTTTATTATAATTTATTATTTTTAGATTGTTGTTGTTGTTGTTAAAACAGTGATTAAATATATTTTGATTACAATATTTTACAATTATAATAATAATATGATTGATAATATGAATAATAACATTAATAATATATGCTGTTTATAATATTTTAGTTTTATAAATGCCTATTTTATTTTAGATAACATAATATAGATTTTATAATAGTGTTGAATATGGTAGTAAGAATCTATATAAAAATAATATCCATTCCTGACATTATTTATGATTTATATATTTTACAAGTATTAACATATTTACGGTACATTTTTTAATAATGCAAAATTATATGTAAAACTATTTTTTTGTGCAATTTGTGCACGCAAATGTATATTTTATATGTATTATTATGATACAGTGATTTAATATATTTCAATAACTGTATTTTATAATAATAATAATAATATATGCTATGTTTGTAATATTTTATTTTCATATATATAATGTAATATAGATTTTATATAGTGTTGAATATGGTAGTAAGAATCTATATAAAGTGATATTCATTAATATCATTATTTGTATAGTTTATATATTGTACAGGTATTAACATATTTACAGTATATGTATGTATAATGTAAAATATAAATGATATGTTAATGCATGGATAATAAGGCTATTGTGTAAAGTAAATAGGCGGTGTGATGGTTGTCGGTGATCTGTAATGCTGCAAACATTAAGATGACTTTATTAAACGGAGAGAATGAAAGAGGAGTCTGGGTTGGCCAGCAGAGCTCTGGATGGCACACACTCGGGGAGGAACTGGCTCTTTGTCATCGCTGTTAGCATTAGCCAGAGATTTGCATACATTTCTGTGGGAAAGCATTAAAGGAACACAACAAAGAAAGGAAAAAGACTAATGCACTATTGAAAGTCTCCCTTTCAAGATTTAAAGAAGCCCCATTAGAAATGGATGACTGCTCATGTAGTTTTTATTACATTTTCTGTCAGAGCTCTCCACTCCTCCTGAGGAAGTCTTTGATTGGGGTCCAGGTTTGCAAGAGAAGGAGAGGAGGTGTGTGTGTGTGTGTGTGTGTGTGTGTGTGTGTGTGTGTGTGTGTGTGTGTGTGTGTGTGTGTGTGTGTGTGTGTGTGTGTGTGTGTGTGTGTGTGTGTGTGTGTGTGTGTGTGTGTGTGTGTGTGTGTGTGTGTGTGTGTTTCCTGTGAAGGGTAGGTTTAGGGATTGGGGCAGTGTAAGGGGATAGAATATACAGTTTGTACAGTATAAAAAACATTACTAATGCCTATTGAATGTCCTCACAAGTATAGCAAAACAAACTTTTTGAAGTCCTTCACGGTGTAGTTTGAAGAATATCGATATACATTTTTTTTTTGTGAAAAGCTAATTTTTGCATGCACACTTAAAAATGAAAAATAATAGTTAATTTGGAATAAAATTTGATTCTAAAGCTATTATTTTATTATAATTAACAAGTTTATATAATTTGTATATATATATATATATATATATATATATATAGTTATACAGTATATGTAGTTCTTGCTTGCTTAAATTAAGAATATACTGTAGTCATTCAAAAATAAAATTATTATAAAAATGTTGTTTTGATTTTATTATAAATATATAGTTTTCCTAACTATATAAAATGGTAATTAGGGGCCAAGCACTGAAGGTGCGGGCACCTATTGTATCTGTTCCGGTTCTTATTAGGGGCCAAGCACTGAAGGTGCGGGCACCTATTGTATCTGTTCCCGTTCTTATTAGGGGCCAAGCACTGAAAGTGCGGAGGCACCTATTGTTTTCGTTCCGGTTCTTATTATTATTATTAGGGGCCAAGCACTGAAGGTGCGGGCACCTATTGTATCTGTTCCCGTTCTTATTCTTCTTCTTTTTCTTTTTTTTCTTTTTTTTCTTCCGACTGGGCGTCTATGGCAGCCTATAGAACCGTTTGCGGGAAACTTATACAAATTGGCACAGTGATAGAGGACAGCCTGAACTATCACCATAGCAAATTTGGAGTCTCCAACTCATTCCCTCTAGCGCCACCAGCTGTCCAAAGTTTCACTCATGTTTATGCTAATAACTTTTGAACCACAAGGGCTAGAAACAAAATTCTTTTTTCCTCTGATTCCTGAGCTCACGACGATTCGACTGCACCCTATGACGTCATTTTCCGTCATAATAGTTTTCCCGCCATTTTGAATTTTCCGAAAAAACCTACTTTTTCGAACTCCTCCTAGGCCGTTGCTCCGAATTTCACGAAAAATGAACCAGATCATCTCCAGACCTTGACGACCAAAAGTTATGGAATTCAAGTTGATTCGAATTACCGTTCTCGAATACCGCGCAAATAAATTTTACGTAGCGCTTGCGAAAACAGACGTAAGGCCGTATCTCCACAACGCTTTATCGGATTCAGACCAAATTTGGTACATGTCATCACAAGCATGACTTGAGGCTACATGCTGCGTTTCGGCACAGCGCCACCTACTGGTCCGGAGATATGAAGAATTTATGTTTTTGCTTATAACTTCTGAACGGTTTGTCCAAAAATCACAAAAGTGGTCTCGTTAGATTCAGGGCGTCGTGCTGAGTTGACTGATATCCAATTTTCCCATATCGGCCATTTTGGCTGTCGGCCATTTTGAGTTATGTGCTAAAATGCTGTATTTTATGAACGCATGAACGTATCGTTACGAAACTCAGTATGGGTCATCAGTACAACGCCCTAAAGGTATTCAAAAATTTACGAGACACCGCCACCTTTTGGTCAAAAGTTATAATGAAATTTCCAAAAATGCTAATAACTTTTGAATAAATTTGCCTATAGTAATGACACTGATCTCAATAGATTCCTTGGGTTATGCTGAAAACATAGATACCAATTTTGCCATAGTCAGCCAAACTTCCTGTCCGCCATCTTTATTTTCTTTTAAAACCTACTTTTTCGAACTCCTCCTAGACCGAAGGTCCGATTTTCACCAAAATCGGATCGTGTCATCTCCAGACCGTGCCGAGTAAAAGTTATGGATTTCGTGTCGATAGACGAAACCGTTTTCGTATACCGCAGTGGCAAAGTTGAGGCATGATGCCAAAATGACTATTCAGGCTTTATATCTGCAATGCCTTGACATATTGACACCAAACTTTGTAAGTGTCATTGTCACTTCACTCTGACCACATCACATCAGTTTCGTAACTGCGCCACCTATTGGTCGAAAGTGATAATCATATTTTTAGTTAATGTATGTGATTTTTCAACCATTTTGCCAAAATTCATCTTTAAATGTCTTCAATTGCTCCTTGCTGCAGTTGGTCTTTCACTTCCAGCCACTTTGGCATGTCTTGTCGTCTTGCTTGCGCTTGGCCCCGGTGATTGCTGCTTGCAGCTATATTTATTATTATTATTATTCTGCTTCTTCCGACTGGGCGTCTATGGCAGCCCATAGAAGCGTATGCGGGAAAGTTGTTCCGGTTTGACATTCTGATAGAGGACATTCCCAACAGTAATTGCACCAATTTTGGTGTCTCTAACTCATTCCCTCTAGCGCCACCACCTGTCCAAAGTTTCACTTATATTATGCTAATAACTTTTAAACCGTAAGGCCTATCAACAAAATTCTTTTTTCCTCTGATTCCTGAGCTCACGACGATTCGACTGGACCCTATGACGTCATTTTCCGTCATAAAAATATGGCCGCCATTTTGAATTGTCCAAAAAACCTTCTTTTGCGAACTCGTCCTAGACGGTTTGTCCGATTTGCACCAAAATTGCACCAGATCATCTTCAGGCTGTGGGGACAAAAAGTTATGGAATTCAAGTTGATTCGTCAAACCGTTTTCGATAAACGCGCAAACAAATTTTACGTAGCGCTTGCGAAAACAGACATAAGGCTGTATCTCCGCATCGCTTAATCGTATTCAAACCAAACTTCCTACATGTCATCACAAGCATGACTTGAGGCTACATGCTGCGTTTCGGCGCAGCGCCACCTACTGGTCTGGAGATATGAAAAAAGGCTATTTTTGCTTATAACTTCTGAACGGTTTGTCCAAAAATCACAAAAGTGGTCTCGTTAGATTCAGGGCGTCGTGCTGAGTTGACTGATATCCAATTTTTCCATATCGGCCATTTTGGCTGTCGGCCATTTTGAATTATGTGCTAAAATGCTGTATTTTATGAACGCATGAACGTATCGTTACGAAACTCAGTATGGGTCACCAGTACAAAGCCCTAAAGGTACTCAAAAGATTATGAGACAGCGCCACCTTTTGGTCAAAAGTTATAATGAAATTTCCAAAAATGCTAATAACTTTTGAATAAATTTGCCTATAGTAATGACACTGATCTCAATAGATTCCTTGGGTTATGCTGAAATCATAGATACCAATTTTGCCATAGTCAGCCAAACTTCCTGTCCGCCATCTTTATTTTCTTTTAAAACCTACTTTTTCGAACTCCTCCTAGACCGAACGTCCGATTTTCACCAAAATCGGATCGTGTCATCTCCAGACCGTGCCGAGTAAAAGTTATGGATTTCGTGTCGATAGACAAAACCGTTTTTGTATACCGCAGTGGCAAAGTTGAGGCATGATGCCAAAATGACTATTCAGGCTTTATATCTGCAATGCCTTGACAGATTGACACCAAACTTTGTATGTGTCATTGTCACTTCACTCTGACATTATCACATCAGTTTCGTAACTGCGCCACCTATTGGTCGAAAGTGATAATCATATTTTTAGTTAATGTATCAACCATTGTGCCAAAATTCATCTTTAAATGTCTTCAATTGCTCCTTGCTGCAGTGGGTCTCACACTCCCAGCCACTTTGGCATGTCTTGTCGTCTTGCTTGCGCTTGGCCCCGGTGATTGCTGCTTGCAGCTATATTTCTTTTTCTTTTTCTTTTTTTTCTTCCGACTGGGCGTCTATGGCAGCCTATAGAACCGTTTGCGGGAAACTTATGAAAATTGGCAGAGTGATAGAGGACAGCCTGAACTATCACCATAGCAAATTTGGAGTCTCCAACTTATTCCCTCTAGCGCCACCAGCTGTCCAAAGTTTCACTCATGTTTATGCTAATAACTTTTGAACCACAAGGGCTAGAAACAAAATTCTTTTTTCCTCTGATTCCTGAGCTCATGACGATTCGACTGCACCCTATGACGTCATTTTCCGTCATAATAGTTTTCCCGCCATTTTGAATTTTCTGAAAAACCTACTTTTTCGAACTCCTCCTAGGCCGTTGCTCCGAATTTCACGAAAATTGAACCAGATCAACTCCAGACCATGACGACAAAAAGTTATGGAATTCAAGTTGATTCGAATTACCGTTCTCGAATACCGCGCAAATAAATTTTACGTAGCGCTTGCAAAAACAGACGTAAGGCCGTATCTCCACAACGCTTTATCGGATTCAGACCAAATTTGGTACATGTCATCACAAGCATGACCTGAGGCTACATGCTGCGTTTCGGCGCAGCGCCACCTACTGGTCCGGAGATATGAAGAATTTATATTTTTGCTTATAACTTCTGAACGGTTTGTCCAAAAATCACAAAAGTGGTCTCGTTAGATTCAGGGCATCGTGCTGAGTCGACTGATATCCAATTTTCCCATATCGGCCATTTTGGCTGTCGGCCATTTTGAATTATGTGCTAAAATGCTGTATTTTATGAACGCATGAACGTATCGTTACGAAACTCAGTATGGGTCATCAGTACAACGCCCTAAAGGTACTCAAAAATTTATGAGACAGCGCCACCTTTTGGTCAAAAGTTATAATGACATTTCCAAAAATGCTAATAACTTTTGAATAAATTTGCCTATAGTAATGACACTGGTCTCAATAGATTCCTTGGGTTATGCTGAAAACATAGATACCAATTTTGCCATAGTCAATCAAAGTTCCTGTCCGCCATCTTTATTTTCTTTTAAAACCTACTTTTTCGAACTCCTCCTAGACCGAACGTCCGATTTTCACCAAAATCGGATCGTGTCATCTCCAGACTGTGCCGAGTAAAAGTTATGGATTTCGTGTCGATAGACAAAACCGTTTTCGTATACCGCAGTGGCAAAGTTGAGGCATGATGCCAAAATGACTATTCAGGCTTTATATCTGCAATGCCTTGACATATTGACACCAAACTTTGTATGTGTCATTGTCACTTCACTCTGACCACATCACATCAGTTTCGTAACTGCGCCACCTATTGGTCGAAAGTGATAATCATATTTTTAGTTATTGTATGTGATTTTTCAACCATTTTGCCAAAATTCATCTTCAAATGTCTTTAATTGCTCCTTGCTGCAGTGGGTCTCACACTCCCAGCCACTTTGATATGTCTTGTCGTCTTGCTTGCGCTTGGCCCCGGTGATTGCTGCTTGCAGCTATATTTCTTCTTCTTTTTCTTTTTTTTCTTTTTTTTCTTCCGACTGGGCGTCTATGGCAGCCTATAGAACCGTTTGCGGGAAACTTATACAAATTGGCACTGTGATAGAGGACAGCCTGAACTATCACCATAGCAAATTTGGAGTCTCCAACTCATTCCCTCTAGCGCCACCAGCTGTCCAAAGTTTCACTCATGTTTATGCTAATAACTTTTGAACCACAAGGGCTAGAAACAAAATTCTTTTTTCCTCTGATTCCTGAGCTCATGACGATTCGACTGCACCCTATGACGTCATTTTCCGTCATAATAGTTTTCCCGCCATTTTGAATTTTCCGAAAAACCTACTTTTTCGAACTCCTCCTAGGCCGTTGCTCCGAATTTCACGAAAAATGAACCAGATCATCTCCAGACCTTGACGACCAAAAGTTATGGAATTCAAGTTGATTCGAATTACCGTTCTCGAATACCGCGCAAATAAATTTTACGTAGCGCTTGCGAAAACAGACGTAAGGCCGTATCTCCACAACGCTTTATCGGATTCAGACCAAATTTGGTACATGTCATCACAAGCATGACTTGAGGCTACATGCTGCGTTTCGGCACAGCGCCACCTACTGGTCCGGAGATATGAAGAATTTATGTTTTTGCTTATAACTTCTGAACGGTTTGTCCAAAAATCACAAAAGTGGTCTCGTTAGATTCAGGGCGTCGTGCTGAGTTGACTGATATCCAATTTTCCCATATCGGCCATTTTGGCTGTCGGCCATTTTGAATTATGTGCTAAAATGCTGTATTTTATGAACGCATGAACGTATCGTTACGAAACTCAGTATGGGTCATCAGTACAACGCCCTAAAGGTACTCAAAAATTTATGAGACACCGCCACCTTTTGGTCAAAAGTTATAATGAAATTTCCAAAAATGCTAATAACTTTTGAATAAATTTGCCTATAGTAATGACACTGATCTCAATAGATTCCTTGGGTTATGCTGAAAACATAGATACCAATTTTGCCATAGTCAGCCAAACTTCCTGTCCGCCATCTCTATTTTCTTTTAAAACCTACTTTTTCGAACTCCTCCTAGACCGAAGGTCCGATTTTCACCAAAATCGGATCGTGTCATCTCCAGACCGTGCCGAGTAAAAGTTATGGATTTCGTGTCGATAGACGAAACCGTTTTCGTATACCGCAGTGGCAAAGTTGAGGCATGATGCCAAAATGACTATTCAGGCTTTATATCTGCAATGCCTTGACATATTGACACCAAACTTTGTAAGTGTCATTGTCACTTCACTCTGACCACATCACATCAGTTTCGTAACTGCGCCACCTATTGGTCGAAAGTGATAATCATATTTTTAGTTAATGTATGTGATTTTTCAACCATTTTGCCAAAATTCATCTTTAAATGTCTTCAATTGCTCCTAGCTGCAGTTGGTCTCACACTCCCAGCCACTTTGGCATGTCTTGTCGTCTTGCTTGCGCTTGGCCCCGGTGATTGCTGCTTGCAGCTATATTTCTTCTTTTTTTTCTTTTTCCGACTGGGCGTCTATGGCAGCCTATAGAACCGTTTGCGGGAAACTTATGAAAATTGGCACAGTGATAGAAGACAGCCTGATCTATCACCATAGCAAATTTGGAGTCTCCAACTCATTCCCTCTAGCGCCACCAGCTGTCCAAAGTTTCACTCATGTTTATGCTAATAACTTTTGAACCACAAGGGCTAGAAACAAAATTCTTTTTTCCTCTGATTCCTGAGCTCACGACGATTCGACTGCACCCTATGACGTCATTTTCCGTCATAATAGTTTTCCCGCCATTTTGAATTTTCCGAAAAACCTACTTTTTCGAACTCCTCCTAGGATGTTGCTCCGAATTTCACGAAAAATGAACCAGATCATCTCCAGACCTTGACGACCAAAATTTATGGAATTCAAGTTGATTCGAATTACCGTTCTCGAATACCGCGCAAATAAATTTTACGTAGCGCTTCCGAAAACAGACGTAAGGCCGTATCTCCACAACGCTTTATCGGATTCAGACCAAATTTGGTACATGTCATCACAAGCATGACCTGAGGCTACATGTTGCGTTTCGGCGCAGCGCCACCTACTGGTCCGGAGATATGAAGAATTTATGTTTTTGCTTATAACTTCTGAACGGTTTGTCCAAAAATCACAAAAGTGGTCTCGTTAGATTCAGGGCGTCATACTGAGTTGACTGATATTCAATTTTCCCATATCGGCCATTTTGGCTGTCGGCCATTTTGAATTATGTGCTAAAATGCTGTATTTTATGAACGCATGAACGTATCGTTACGAAACTCAGTGTGGGTCATCAGTACAACGCCCTAAAGGTACTCAAAAATTTATGAGACAGCGCCACCTTTTGGTCAAAAGTTATAATGAAATTTCCAAAAATGCTAATAACTTTTGAATACATTTGCCTATAGTAATGACACTGATCTCAATAGATTCCTTGGGTTATGCTGAAAACATAGATACCAATTTTGCCATAGTCAGCCAAACTTCCTGTCCGCCATCTTTATTTACTTTTAAAACCTACTTTTTCGAACTCCTCCTAGACCGAACGTCCGATTTTCACCAAAATCAGATCGTGTCATCTCCAGACCGTGCCGAGTAAAAGTTATGGATTTCGTGTCGATAGACGAAACCGTTTTCGTATACCGCAGTGGCAAAGTTGAGGCATGATGCCAAAATGACTATTCAGGCTTTATATCTGCAATGCCTTGACATATTGACACCAAACTTTGTATGTGTCATTGTCACTTCACTCTAACCACATCACATCAGTTTCGTAATTGCGCCACCTATTGGTCGAAAGTGAAAATCTATTAAATCATATTTTTAAGTTAATGCATGTGATTTTTCAACCATTTTGCCAAAATTCATCTTTAAATGTCTTCAATTGCTCCTTGCTGCAGTTGATCTCTCACTCCCAGCCACTTTGGCACGTCTTGTCGTCTTGCTTGCGCTTGGCCCCGGTGATTGCTGCTTGCAGCTATATTTATAATACTTTTTATACATAGTTATATAGTATTATGG
>NC_136900.1:18516094-18538594 GCF_949152265.1 Phoxinus phoxinus | reverse complement strand
TCTCTCTCTCTCACACACACACACACACACACACACTCTCTCTCCTCTCACTCACACGTCACACACACGCGCGCACGCACACACACACTAACGATTATGTTTGCCACTTATCCCGCGATTGTCATACAGTAGGCAATATTGTAAAAACGGCTGTCCCCAAAGCAATATTTGACGCGATTTGCTCCGTATTCTTGAGCACAAAACTGTTGATTCATTTCTACCTCGCTTACCGCATCTACAGTAACCAAATGTAACAACAGCGCGCCGCGCGGACAGCCTCTCACAAGTTAGAAAGAAAACACAAAGCCAATCAGTTCAGCGATGTGTGTTCAGGAGGCGGGACTCAGATCTATTGTATAATTGGCCATTTTTTTGAACGACGACAAGCCGAATGAAAACAAGCAGAAATGAAATAGGAGTAACGAGGCTATTTTTAAAATGTAAGGAGTAGAAAGTACAGATAATTGCGTGAAAATGTAAGGAGTAGAAGTAAAAAGTCGGCTGAAAAATAATTAGTAAAGTAAAGTATAGATACCCAAAATTTCTACTTAAGTAATGTAACGAAGTATTTGTACTTCGTTACTTGACACCTCTGTATGGTGCCTGTATTGTGACTGGAGTAGTTTACTCAAGATAACTAATCAACTTTAGCCTCGGATTTACATTAACATATAAGGTCATACTCGTAATGATAAACCCAATAATAAGTTGACAGCTGATAGATAGGCCTATTTCAATAAATCAAGCAATTTACACTGGAAGCGAAACTAATTTCAGGTCAGAATTTTCCCACACTTTTTGTGGGAAAGTGACTTTCACATGATTTGTGATTATAGATCCATTTTATTTCCCACTTAAATAATTAGAACTCAGACAAAACCACTACTAAATAATTTATTCAGATATTATTCAATCACTGATTCATTAATTGAAAAGATTTCGACTGGAATGTCCACATACTTTTGGCCATATAGTAACCTATATTTTAGAGCTGAGCATACCGCAAGAAACACACACACACACACACACACACACACACACACACACACACACACACACACACACACACACACACAGTTTTTCATTTCTATCCTTGTGAGGACATTCCATAGGCGTAATGGTTTTTATACTGTACAAACTGTATATTCTACCCCCTTACACTGCCCCTATCCCTAAACCTACCCATCACAGGAGACATTCTGCATTTTTACATTTTCAAAAATATATAATTTAGTATGTTTATTAACCCATTCCCCTCATGGCTGGTCCCCACAATGGAGGTGATCTCAGGTTTTACTATCCTTGTGGGGACATTCGGTTCCCACAATGTATAATAAACCAAGCCACACACACACACACACACACACACACACATAAAATGCATCTATAGTAGGCGAGTATATTCTGTAAACGGGCATTTAATTTTGGTATTTATTTTGCAATGTACAGTCTAAAGCGAATTAAAATGAATAAACGACCTATTTGAATCACACAGAACACACAATTTATTGTGCATTTAATCCAAAATAAGACAAGCGGCGGGGCGCTAGTGTCCACTTCCTTGTTTTGACAATGAACGTAATGACGCTATGCGTACGGTCCGTGCGCGATGACGCAGTGCGTGAGGCGATGGAGAGCTGCAGCCGCATTGTTGTGGGGGGAAGAGAGGCGAGCTAGCCTGCTAGCATAGTGTCCATACGGCCAGCCCAATAACGACCGAAAACAGGCGCGTTAGCATGGTCGAGCTGCTGTTATCTTAAGCATGTAACTCCGGCTTTTAAATGCTTATATTTGGATCCGGCAGACCGTTACGGATACCTCATATTACCATCGGAATACAACGGAGAAGCGGCTGGTGGACGGTAGCGCGGCTCGTGCACGGATTAAACCTACTGCTTCTCAGTAGGCCACACCGCTGCTGCTTTTAGCTCGGCCGTACTGCCTTTAAAGCTTCCTTTAACGTCGACGGCGAAGGTAAGAACAAACCGCAAGGTCCTTTTGGGTTTATTTATATATTTGCAGCCTGAAACATGCGTGTGTATTCATATTTTACAGCGCCTGTTTTGTTTTGTTTGACGCCATGTTTGCAGTAATGTCGGTGGTTCTCTCCAAACAGCATTAGCTCACTAGCACAACCACCAGCAGGCCGCCGTATACCGTGTGTGTCCTTGCTGCTCAGTTCGAGTGTGTTTTCTTTCCAGTCCAGTGTGTTTGGCCTTGTTCTGCCCTGCCCCCCTCAAACTAACAAAAGCCTGGATGCAAATCGAGGCTGTTATCTGTTGTTACACGCCAATGCCTTAATTAAACGGGTTAATGTATCAGATTGCAGTGCGTAAAAGTCAGGTAACGTTATGGATTTTAATAAAATAGAAAATTAAGTCTTAAATTGGCAGTTGCGTTAAATGCTTCCTGTATCATTAATATCGTTTTTACATGTAACGTTATTATTTACAATGTCAGATGGCGAATTGCACATATTGACAACACAAACGCAAGCGTTTTCTGTTTCTATGCCAACGGTTTCAAACTTGGGTTTAAGTTGCCATGGATACCGGATTGGATATATACTTACAGTAATGCTGCCTTCACTTGCTATCGGAGATTTCCTACTTCCCACCTCAAGTCCTGATTTTGGGCTCGTCGTTCAATGCTGCGTTCACCATGTCATAAGTCTAGAGATTACAACACGTGACGTTCTATTCGGAAATGTTTACGTTCTCGAACTGTTTCTACGGCAACACTATCAAAACATAAATAATTTGTAACGGTCAGGTTGTACATCAGTCACGTGGAAAATGTCCAACTGTAATTAGGAGGACGTGGACGCTTTTTACAAGTTGAAATCATGGATGACACCAGATTTACTCTTGCTTATTTTGTATAAAATGTAGCATCGCATTCGTTGACAACAATATAACGTTAACGTAACGTTAAACATTCGCTGCGCTATCTAGTCAGCTTGCTGACAAATCTGAAATTTCAGTCGAATACATGCTATTTTTGCTGTGTATTAAACAGACAATATGCTTCAAATGGAAATTTGTAAATGTAAATATGCACTTCAACTTGTAACTTAGCTGTTAACGTTACAATCATTCTCACCTCTGCCATGTTTAAAGTTTATGGCAGCCCAACTCGGGAACTTGGTTTCCCAGTAGTAAATATGACATGAGAGGGTTTTCATGTCCAATTTCTCACTTGGAAACTCGTATTTATGATAATAAATGAAGCACGTGAAGGCAGCATTAAGGCCTGTTCACGCCAAGCATGTGACTTACCATAAAGTTTTAATATTCATTATGAAAATAGAGAAATCGACAACACGTCTATAACATAGACTGTACAAAAAGATGAACAACACACCTTTACTCTCTTTCGTTGTAGAAAAGCGAAGCCACCAATGTCCCAATGGCGCTGACATCTTGCACTGTTTCATGACCCGAGTCTGCCCAGTAGTGAGCGTGAAGTGGAGCCGCAATATCAAGGCCCACCCTCACTCCCGCAGAATCGGTTAGTATATATAAACTTCATTATGTCGTTGTGAAATAAACGGTTATGGAAATGTAGAAATTAAAGCTATAGCTCCAATCTCCTCCCGAAAATCCCCCCAAAAGTCTGTTGGTGCCTCAGTGAGTACTTCGCTCAGAGAAGTTGTCAATATCAGCTGTCAATCGTGACGTCACACTCCCGTTATAGCATCAAATAACTAACTAAAGATACACTGATTTAAAAAAAGTAACATTTGAACTTGCATCAGCCGGTTCTAAAATGATACAAACCATCTTTGGAAAAATTTTTTTTAATTTGATTTAGTTTCTCTCTTACCACCTGGAGGTGATCGAAATGTTTTGCCTTCACTTTTCAGGACTTGTGTGGCCTTTTAAATGCTCAAGCTCCTTAAAGTCGGTGGATTCTGATTGGCTGTAAATACCGCTATTATTCATCATCAGCTGGAAACAATTTTTTTCTGAAAGTGATCCCAATGAGACCATCCCTCTGTTATTATCATTATATTTGCAGTGTGGACTTTAAAGTTAATTTAGCGCCCTTGGTGTGTGAACATACCTTAACAATAACTACTCAGAGGAGCTACTACATATTGTCGCAATTACTTTGAGAACAATATTTTTCCAGCTCATTGTAAATTTTTCTGGATGCTAAAATAGTTCATTGTTAGAATTGTAGATCTTTGTAGTTATTGTTCTTGGTGTGAACAGGCCTTTACTGTGTAGTTGCAGTGTTGGATTGGTTTTATAGCATGTTTGTGATTCAATCTAGAATTAGAGATTTATGGGCAACTTTTTTTTTATTCAAAATTAAATGTAATCTGTGGGGGATACAAATTGTGGCTTGAAACAGTTAAACGTTTATGTGTGCTTTTCTTGTGCTTCAGTTCCTCTGAGGCATTCAGAATGAGGAAGAAGGTTCGACATAATCGTGTCGCCACCCCGCAGAGGCCTCCCTCTCCCATCAAACCCTCACGCAACCGCGAGACCTTGACATACGCAGAGGCTCAGCGCATGGTCGAGCTCGAGATCGACGGGCGCGTTCATCGGCTCAGCATTTACGACAAACTGGATGTCATCGACAGCGATGACCCTTTAGCTCAGGAGATCAGCGAATGCACCAGCAACAAGGAGAACACAGAGAAGCCACAACAGGTCCTTGTGCGCTCTGTGCGGCTCAAAAACAACCAGCAGAAGAAGGGCGTCGCTTTGACGACTGTGCAGGGTTCGCCAGCTCAGGGCAGGCTCCCGGAGCCAAAGATCCGATTGGTTGAGTACAACCTCCCAGCGGTGCCGCGAAGGCCGTCTGCATACTTCACCTACGTGGAAAAGACGCTAGACGAGCTCGACGAAGAGGTGGAATACGACATGGACGAGGAAGACTACGCCTGGCTTGAGCTGATCAACGAGAAGAGGAAGAGCGACGGCTACAGCCAGGTGTCTCAGAACCTCTTTGAGTTCCTCATGGACCGTTTCGAGAAGGAGTCTTTCTTCGAGAGCCAGGGCCAAGGAGATCCGCAGCCACTTATCGACGAGGATGCCGTTTGCTGCATTTGCATGGACGGTGAGTGCCAGAACAGTAACGCAATTCTATTCTGCGACATGTGCAATCTCGCCGTGCATCAGGAGTGTTACGGTGTCCCCCATATCCCAGAGGGCCGCTGGCTTTGCCGCCACTGCTTAAATTCTCCTTCTCAGCTCGCAGAGTGCATATTCTGTCCGAATAAAGGTGGCGCACTTAAGAGAACAGACGACGATCGGTGGGGGCACGTGGTCTGTGCCATCTGGGTCCCGGAAGTCGGTTTCACCAATACGGTTTTCATCGAACCAATTGATGGCGTGGCAAACATTCCTCCAGCTCGCTGGAAACTCACCTGTTACCTGTGTAAGAAGAAAGGAGTGGGTGCCTGCGTTCAGTGCAGCAAAGCCAACTGTTACGCGGCTTTCCATGTGAGCTGCGCTCAGAAAGCCGGTCTCTACATGAAGATGGAGCCCATCAAAGAGGTCACCGAATCAGGAGCCACTACGTTCTCTGTGAAGAAAACGGTGTACTGCTGCTCTCATACCCCAAACGGTTGCGTGAGGAGACCTCTTACTATATACGAGGACTCCAAACCCAAGAACGGTTTATGTCAGAAGGCCGCTCACAGGGAGAGAGCAAAAGGATGCCAGAAGAAGAAGAACAAAAAGCCAGAATCTGAGGCAGTTGCAGTGGTTCCGACGGTTTCTGGGCCTAGCATTACGCCTAAAAGGTAGGTGTGCATTTGACGAAATGTTTTGATGAAAAGATTCGCTGAATCTTTGTTTTGAATGGTTATGAATAGGGCTGCATAATATTGTAAAAACTGATATTATGATGCAAGTTTTTCTGCAAAATGTATTACGATATGAAGAAATACAGTAATGTTCACCAGATGGATTCTAGAATGAGTGGGGTGATTTTGTTAGGGAGTGCAAAAATAAAAATAATTTAAAAAGCTGGAAAATTATTTTTTTACTCCTGAAGACAATTTGGTATAAAATAGATTTTTTTTTTTTTTTGTGATTAAATAATATCTTAAACAAAATAAGAAATATGTTATAATATGTTAACTGTAAAATAAAAAAAATATTAATTTTAAAGTAAAACTGCAAAAATATTATACTAATTATTTACATCTTAATCATTTTCAAATGCTAAACCATTGAGCTTTTAAGTGGGTTTATGCGCTACCCCTTTCAGAGTTAAACTCGACACTTTGCATGTGTGTGGATGAGCAGTGCCACTCTGGAGCCGGTAGCGTATAGGCTATATATGTAATTTAATCGCAGTCTGCATGATTTCTCAATTGCACTAAGCCATATTGCGAAATAGATTTTATGTCAATATATATCGTGCAGCCCTAGTTTTGATTCTCTGTGATTTCCTTACGTTTGACTTGTGGATCTCCTTCCTTCTAGTTTCAACACAATCCTCAATCAAGTTTCTGTCCAGAAGAAGAAAGTGTTTGTGGAACGGGTTCTCAGTTACTGGATGCTCAAGAGGCAGTCGAGGAATGGCGTCCCGCTAATAAGGCGCCTGCAGACTGCCATACAGCCGCAAAAAGAACCAGAACAGGTGAGACTCTCTCGGACAGGAGTGGTTGACAGCCCAGGTCATATGCATATGAATATGAAAGAGGATTTGTTTTTGAATGACAGGCACCAAAAGTCGAGGACCGTCAAGCTCTGACGGAGCAGTTAAAGGACTGGCACCGTTTACGGCATGACCTGGAGCGCGCTCGCTTACTGCTGGAGCTCATCCGCAAGAGAGAGAAGCTAAAGAGAGAGGAGGTACAATCATCATTTTCAGATCTTGTAATGCCAGATGGAAGAGAAAGATATTTATTGATAATTTATAATATCAAAGTACTGGTACTTTTGAGATTCCTGATGTTCTTGACAAAGTTAATATAATTTTCACCATATTTTGGTTGGTTTTCTACAGATGAAGTTGCAGCAATCGGTTTTGGAGATGCAACTCACTCCGTTTCCTGTCCTGCTGCGAGCAGTGCTGGATCAGCTTCAGGAGAGAGACCAAGCTAAAATCTTTTCCCAGCCTGTCAACGTCAAAGAGGTAAGGTTGTCTCATTCCTGTGGGCTATGAGTCATGTTGACCTTATCAAACTCTAAATTTTTCTTATATGAAGATTCCTGGTGTGAGAAAATTGCATAAAACAGACAAGTTTGATTTTGCTTTATAGTTTACTTTTTAGAAGTGAAATGTATAGTGCATGTATAACGACTTTTCTTCCTTGCACCATAAAAACACAGAAGAATTTTTCAGGCTTTGAAGCAGTATTTTAAAATATTTGTGGCTCTCTTGCATCAAAGTATAAAAACCCTTATGATGGTTTTGATTGAATTTTTCTTAATTTGTGCTATATATTAGTTTTGATGGTTTTACTGTCATTCTAGAATTTGGGAAAATGTTGAATGAGCAGGTGTCTCCAGATTCTTTGAGTGTAAATAAAGCTAGTCGGTTTGTTCTATGTTTGATTTCCCTCTTGTGTACAGGTTCCTGATTATCTAGACCACATCAAACAGCCCATGGACTTCTCTACAATGAGACAACGCATTGACGACCATGGATATAGGAGCCTAGATGAGTTTGAGGATGACTTCAACCTCATTATCAACAACTGCATGAAGTACAACGCCAAGGACACCTTTTTCTACCGCGCTGCTGTGCGTTTGCGAGATCACGGTGGAGCGATCCTCAGGAAGACACGGCGGGACACAGATCGGATAGGTTTTGACTTCCCCAGTGGAATGCACCTCGCTGAGCCTCCTAAGATAGAGACACCTCCATCATTTACCTGGGATGATGGTAATTCCCTACCAGTTACATTTCTATATTAGACTACTTAAAATTGCAAGTTACAGAGTTTGGTTTATTGGTGAACTATTATAGATTTTATTCTGTTTTTGTACCAGTTGACCGACTGTTAAATCCAGGCAATCGCGCGCACATGTCTAAGGAGGAACAGTTGAAAAAGCTGTTGGAAATGCTGGATTTAACCCATGCCATGAAGTCATGTCCTTCCAGGAGCAAGCGGCTCAAGTTGCTCAAAAAGACCATCAGTGATGTGCGAATGGAAATGGGTCACAAAAAGGAGCCCCCTTCATTGGAGCAGAATAATCCCAAGGAAGAGGAAAAAGCATCTCTTTTTGTACCACAAGCTACTGAGGAAGAAGGTGCACTCCTATTGAATCACGTCATTTAAAAAAAAAAAATGTAGTAGTAAAACCACTTCACATAATTTGACTGTGCAGATTTTTTTAATACTAAATGTATATATATATTGTTTAATTTATGCATTTAAAATCCAGCCTTGTCAGCATACAATAATATATGAAAGAAAACTAAAATCCTTCCATTTGATCTACTCATTAAAATCCGTCTAGAGAATCTGAAAGTGGATTTAAATATTTTGGAACAGACACATTTTTGCAGAATTCTGCCATGAGATCTCAAAAACTACCAAATCTCTCTGGATTTAGCAAGAAATCAAAAACTCATCCGATTGATTATCACCAGCAATATTTGGACATAAGAGCTGTTCACACAACATACCCCAATATACACAGATGTATCTAGATCTGGAAATCAAGTGGCAGCAGCTTTTGCAACAAATGAACCGCATCAGGGTATACGCATCCCTGACCAAAGTTCAGTTTTCACTGCAGAGGCAAATGCTCTATTAGTGGCATTGAAGTTCATTGAGATGAACAGGATTTTTAAAATAACTGATTCAAAATCATGTCAGTGCTTAAACAAGAAGTTACATGAAATAAATCTTGTTGTTGGGACAAAACATATATTCTCTTTTAATAAACGCTGGGATCGAGTCATTTTACACATGATGTTGGATAGGACCCTCGAGACTTGCACACATTTTTACTATTAGAAGATAATTCACCAAAATGTAATCTTGTCAGGTTCCACTGTCAATTAAACATATTTTGCTGGACTGTAATACTACTTCTACCCCTTTGAGAAATGTTTATTCTGATGATACTTTTGAAAAGGTTTTAACCAAGTAAACCCAAGTTTAGTCTTAAGGTTGTTTTTAGAAAAAAATGTATCTTAAATGCCTTTAGTTTTATTTTTGTATAACTAAACCTGACTCTCGCTTTGAATATAGTCGTAGAAGCTGGCATGGTGTTAAAAAAGGAAAGAAAAATTGTATGCTTTTAATTTACACGTTATAATAATAGCATAATAATTTGAACTTTTTTAATTAAAAAAGTAATTTCTGTTTAAATTAAAAAGTTACTTTGAAGGCATGATTTTAACTATCTTCCTTAATAGCTGGTTAAAAGCCTTTAAGAACTGTTACTTTTCAAAATGAGTTTGTACTAAATATTTGATCTATCATTACAGGTGACAAGTCATTACCTCCAAAACTTGAGCCTTCGGACTCTGTGCCACTCCTGAAAAACTCAGACAGTCCCTGTGAACCTCCGACACTGAGACCCATGGAGCCCAACCCGGAAAAGTGCCCGAAAAAGGTCAAATTTGACAGGGAGACGTTCTCTACCTCACTTCTTAACGGTCTCTCCCCTGACATTCTGCCCTCTGAAAATAACGTTATGGTCGCTACCTCCACTCTAACTGAACCAGCGAATATGGTCAACCGGCGAACGGCTGTGCTGTTCCGAAAGTCAAAGAGTCCACAGAAGCCGTCGAACACCAGTGAATCCTCAATTGACTGCCCTCAGCTGGGCACTAAGACGTTCTTGTCGGTGGTCATCCCTCGGCTCGAAACCCTTCTCCAGCGCAGGAAGCGGACGCGCAGTGCGAGTGGAGACAGTCAGGATGACAACGAGGAAGAGTGTCCGATCAAACGCTTGGATACTGGTAAACGGCTTACACTTTTAATCTCGAGTAACATGGTACCATTGCCTGGGTGTATTTTAGACAATGTTTTGTATCTGCAGGCTTGTCTAATGGGTTTTCGGAGCCAAAGAAAGGGCTTCCTGTGAATCGAACGCCAGAGCCTCGCCGCCGCTGTGCTTCAGAGTCCAGCATCTCTTCCAGCGGAAGCGGGAGCGTACAGGAAAACACAAGGTGGGAACGAGTACATAAAATACAATTTCTAAATGCGTACTATGCAATGTCGTAATAAATAAGAAAGGCCATAGTATGCCCCTTTTACAAAGTCTTGATTTTGTTTTCGGTTTCCAACAGTTTTCAAAACTTTTTTGAAAACATTTCTGCTGCACCTCTCTTCTTAGTCTTTCAGTAACGTTCTGGTCTCTATGAAGCCCCCCTTTTTCAAAAAGTGCAATTGGCTCTTATTGGTCGGCAGGAACACGGTGTTGTGATGGGTAAACCTCTTTAAGCGTGTTTGGGAAATGTCACAGCGCTTCCCATAACAAGTTTCTATGCAGTACTAATGCAACTCAACCAGGCCTCTGCCCTTTTTTTTTATTTTTTATAATCCTTGGGTGGAAATTATTTGAATTAGAATTATTGTGATGTGTTCATTCCCAGAAGAAAATTCAAGACGTTTCAGGAAGTTCAGAAACAGTGCACACTGATATAGAGAACAACTCCCTTTGGAGTGACTATGTGATTTGTAACTTTGCAGACCTTTTTCATGCTCAAACAGCAACATTACACACTAAAAATGTGAAAAGCATAATAGATCCTCTTTGAACGCCCTTTTTCCCCCCCATCTCTTTTAGCGATGTAACTCGCACAAAGAGCGGGAAAGGGAAGCTGGCGATGACGAGACGAAATACGACGGATGATAAAAAAGAGCTGGTCAATTGCGTGGAACCGGGGAACATTTCCAAAGCCAACAAGCTGGCAGCAGGTGAGCATCCAGCTTTTTGCAGGCGTGAACGGGTATGTGGGATTGTACACCAGCCCCATCCTTCAGTTCTGAGAAATGGGTCAGACCCAGTTCTGGCAGCTGCATTGGTGTCCCGTCAGCTCTGTGGAAGCTCGCTGTTCTTCCTCTTGCTTGCTTTTGCCACTGACCTGCTTTTCATGGCTTTGTCTAACACTATAAAGACCTCTGCCTACTGCCGTAGTGTCTGCATGTTGAAACCCTCATGTTTTAATAATCATCACGGCTTATCCTGTCCCTCTGGGTAGTTGCTGCTTACGTTTGCTCTTTAACATGGCGCTTGATGGGACGGCTCATCTGAAAACGAAAATCCTGTCATCATTTACTCACCCTCATGTCTTTCCAAATCATTCTTTTCTCTCTAAAACACGTGAAATGTTGATTTACTTCTTTCTTTCCCATACAGTGAAACTGTATAGTGATCTCAAGCTCACGATATTATGATTATATTAGCATTCACACCAACACACACTAACCTTTTCACACAATTTTAATTCATTTTAAGCGCACTCTGCAGTTTTGTCGTTTGGCGCTTTAAATTTTCAAGCTCTTTAAAGTCGGGTGGTTTCTAAATTCTGATTGGCTGTCAGTGTTTTTATCGTTCATAAGCTGGACAAAATTGTTCTGAAAGTGATTCCAATTATATCGTTCTCCTGTGTAGTAGTAGAACTAGGGCTGTCATGAATTCAGGCTTTCTCTACACGATTACAGTAGTGAAGAATCATGAATTGATTATAATAGTATCACAATAAATGTATTCTATATATTTCTAATTTTGAAAAGTAAGGTCAGATTCATCTTTAACTTGTTTATTTTATGTCACCAGAGAGATACTCGCACTATTTACGAGATCATCGTATGTGTAGCATTAACACGATATCAGTATTTCATTTTATATATATATATATATGTAAAATATCAGTTAACGTAAATACCGGACATCCCTGATTAAAATGTTTATTAAAACCTAGTGGTTATCATACTTGGTGTGAACCAGCCATAACACTGAAATTGATTCATGTAGATATTCATTTAAAATAGTAGCTCTGAAACACTGTTTGCATTTCTGCACATTCAGATTTGGCCAATTACCTTTTTTTGTGTCGCATAATTATATATACAAAGCAAATGAGATTTGACTGCTATGGCAGAGGAGAAGATTTTAAGTAAATAGAGACTTAAAAGTCGGCATGTTCTTTATGCAAATCTATTATGATTTAAGAGGTCATGTGGATGGCTTTTATCCCGTTTTTGTAGCTTGAAAGTCCCTGTTCTTGCATAGAAAAAAGCAGAAAAAGAAAAAAAACGTGTCTTTGTGTTCAAGGAAAGTATGTGGGGGCTTTTTGAACTACTTAGGGTGTGTAAAGGATGACGGATTTTGTATTTTTTTGATGAACCAACCCTTTAAAGATAATTTCACTCCAAACAGTATTTCTTGACTGCTTATCATCGATATGCTGAGTGAAATCTTTTGGCCTGCCACGTGCTTTCTCAGAAATAGAAGGCTTACTTCTGCATTCTGACCCGCAAGCATGTCAGAGTCTGAGTGGGCTCATTAGTCACGTGACATGTTTGACCTTTCCAGACCACACCAAAACCATCTTCAGCACATTTTTTTAAAATTCTGTTTGAATTAAAAATATACAAATCAATTTGTTTTTGGAAGTGGCATTCGAAGCGTAATGGTGTCTGGTTATTGGCTCGGCATGCTTTCGTTAAAGAAATGATCCACTGCTGCTGATTGGCTAAATACTGCCGTGGCTCTTGAGGTGTTCTGCGCCATTTTTTTAAGGTGAACCCCTCATAATTTTCCATTATTCCTACTTTCATAGAGATTGACAGCAGCAATATTTGGATGCCTGCTAACACTACACCACTAAATCTGGAGCCCCTTAAACTAGTTTGGGCCAAACTTAGTGGATATCCTTCCTATCCTGCCTTGGTGAGTGTGCATGTGTGCATGCCGTCAGAGACTGGTTCTCCTTCTCTTCCTCCTCATTATTTCATGCATCTGCCTCCTCAGTGGCCAACAGTCAACCATAACATTATTGCCAGGTGATACAACCAGGATATGCATGTGCGTACTTTTTTTTTTTTTTTTTTGGTGTATGTGAGTGAGCGTGTATATGTGTGTGCGTTCCTGTGTTTGGTGGCAACCATTTCCATTTCCAACAGTTTATACATTAGCGGTCACAGGCACACTCCAGTTACCAGGTTACCAGGACTTTCGAAATGCACGTTCAAAGATTACTGTTTTTGATGGCCTCTCTGCCCACCTGTAGATCATAGATCCTCAGATGCCTCGGGCGGGTTGCCATCTCAACGACGAGTACATTCCCACCCCTCCACGGGACGTGCTCAGGGTCGGAGAGCTGATGCAGTACAGGTCCAAGGAGAAACTCTTCCTCGTCCGCTTCTTCGACAGCAGACGCAACTGGTGAGAAGTCTTTCTTTGAGAGAAGCGTTTATATATAGTGAAATGTGTCTAACACCAGCTGTCCTGGCGGGATGGGATTTCATTAAATGTATTTTTAGGGCAGTCAAACTTAACATGGTAACTATTTTAACACATACTGAATTTGGTATGTCTCATTTAAATAAGATTAAAAGTATTTTGTTCAATTAACTGGCATTCTATATATATATATATATATATATATATATATATATATATATATATATATATATAATATCCCCCTCCCCGATTTAATGTTAGTCTAGTACTAGGTGTATAAATACGTGCAAAATACTGCTAATCTTCATTCTGCGTTCACACAGCACATATACCGGTTATTTACTGGTAATGTTACAACTTCCCTTACTGGTAAATTGCCGGAACCAATTTACCGGTATATTTGTAAAGGTCCTGTTCACACATGATCTGTTACCGGTAATTTACCTGTAAAGACTATATGTGTGAAAGGGGCTAATAATTAAATTTTAAAATAACTATACATTTAAAAATGAACAATTTGACAAAAATACAAAAGTATTTTTTTTTTTCATTTTAAAGGTACAATCTGTAAGTTTTTCGCCGCCAGAGGTTGCATTTTCAAAACAATAACAAAGACGAAGCTTGATGACGTTATGAAGGAGAGTGGAACGATGGGAGATGCCGTTTTCACCATCCAGAGATGTATGGAATTCACGAATCATATAAATGATATATCAGCGAATAAATTAGTTTTTATATTACCTGTACGTTTGATTATACTATTTTATGCCATCATAACGAATTGGCTGCAAGGAACGTGAAATGTAATGCTACATTAGCCTGTTACTAATGTGACTATTTGTCAAATGATTTGGTGGGTTAATGCTGCGCAGTTTTACACATTAAAAACAATCGTACTAAAAGTACATTTGAACAAAACCACAGCATTTGCAAGTAATGGCTAAATATTTTTGTGCAACACATAGCCTACTGTATTTAATTTGACTAACATAGACTTAGTCACCAGACTGAATTAAAAAAATTACTGAAGTTCAAACAAAGTGCAATATAACTGTACAATAAGTAATATTGGTTTACCTGTCTCCTAAAACACATGCGAGAGCAGACTGAACAGATCAAGTCCCAAGTTTGTCGCGGAGCTCTCTCCATCTCGAAAACTCCACGCCAATATTATTGATTCATACGTGAAGATATTGTATCATAGAAATATATATACATAGGTTCCTCATTAGCGAGTTACCTATAGCGACCCATTGAAACGGCAGCTAATAAGGAACCTGTCCTATGGTTTCTACAAACGGAAACTTAGGACAGCGCGGATATTACGTCATTAATATGCGACAATGAGAAGGGACAAGCCATTATTTAAAACTGGAATTTATCTGGATTTACAAATCCTTGGGAACTTTTGGGATAATGTAAGTGGTTTTTGAATATTCTATTGCAAAAATCTTACTTATTGTACCTTTTAAAAGGGTCTTAATACATGAAAATATACAATTACCTTTGTGTTAGTAAGGGGGTTTATCACAAGGAATCATCATATTTAGGAGTATGCGCCATTGAAACGTTTTAAAACGCCTTTCTTATCCAACCGTCTGTTTCTGTAGTGTTGTGTTGGGTGTCCGTTTCAGTGTGGACAGAGAATGAACTGGTTGGGACACAGTGTTGCGTTTAAAAGTTCTGCTTCTGCTGTCTTTTTATAATAACTCTGAACTCTTTAATCTCCATCAGGCAATGGCTTCCTAAATCCAAGATGGTACCATTCGGAATCGACGAGACCTTAGACAAAAGCAAAATGTTGGAGGGCAGAACGTCAGGCATCCGTAAAGCTGTGCAAAGCGCCTTCAACCGTGCCATGAACCACTTGAGCCTTGTCCCGGACTGAGGCGCTGGACCCCCGTTCAGGGGGGGGGGGATATTGGAGGGTCTCATCAAGCCCCACGTTTACCCGACGCTACGCTCCCGTATCCGACTGGCCGTGTTTACCGAGCCCCTCCCTCCCAATTCTGTTAGGAGCCGGCGAGTTTCTCAACCTATGAATGTGAGAGCGCCTTCACTCTCCTGTAATGTGCTGCAAGACTGCTGTGAACTCTCACACTGCCATCTACTTTCCTTTACACTTCCATCACCATCCACGATACACCTCGTGTTTAACTCTGGCTGTAAATAACGTCATCCTAAATTATCCAACACTAATTTATTGTTTTTGTTTTGTTTTGGTTTGTACCGCACATGACCTCCTGGAAGTTTTCTACTCCAAGGTAATTATCTCAACCGCGCTGAGGTGCGAACCCATCTGGTGCTACATCACGTGCAAAGCCTTGATTTTTCCATACTAGAGACTTTTGGAAGGGGCTGACGCACTTACTGTATCAAACTTTTGTTGTTTTTCTTTATTTTTTAACGGTTAAGTTATTGTAATGTCAATGCAAGCTTCTCCTCCTTGGCATTAACATGTTATCTACTTTTTTATATAAAAATATTCTTATGGGACACAACTATGTGATGTTTGTAAATATTTATATAAAGCTAAGAAATTATATACATGTAATACTTTAGAGTGGTTAAAAAAAAAAAATTTGGAGAAGAGGAAACAACAGTAGCGATGAAAGCCAGAAGTGCATCACTCATGCAAAACCAAATATTTTGCTGCCCAGTTTTTTTTTTTCGGAATGTTTTTTCCCTATTTTTCATATTAGTTTGTGTGAATGTTTCAGGCAGGTAGTATGAAGAAGAAAAAAATCCCCCAATTTGTTGCTTTTTATTTTACTGTGCTCTCGGGAACTGTATTGTAGGTCTGAATAAAGATGTGCCTGTACAAAGGTGTTGTATTAGGACAAAGAAAAGTATGCAAAACTTTATATTTGGAGTAGGCATATTTTGGTGGAAGCTGTGTTTGCCTATTTTTGCTTTGTGTGTGGGTGTTTTAATCATAACCATCTGTTGTGACTGTTTAACTGTGTCTCTCTCCAGTATGGATTCTGGGTAGCATTCTGGGTTAAAAACACTTCTTTTTTTTTTCTTATGAATGTCTTGTATTGACCGGTACTCTTGTTTCTTTTCTCTGGGAGGATCACATTATAGCCAATGATAGTGAGTGCTGGCGAGATCCAGTATTTTTTAAGTACACTGAAAAATAAACACAAAAAAAATGATATTGTGCTGCGGTTTGTCTTTTTTATAGTTGATTTCTTAACATTACTGAAGGTAACATCAACTGCAATGTTCTGTTTAAAATTGTCTACTTTGTTGACTTATGTTTGGGGCCCAAATGTGTAAATTATAGTACATTTTGAAATGAAACAATTATTTTTCTTTAATTCTTTTAATAATTTAAGAACTTTTTTTAACTACAAAGTGGTGTTACTTTAGTATTAAATATGTTATTAATATTTTGAGTTTATGCTTTATATTGTTTGTTTCATTAGAGAATGTTAGTACATTGTTTTTGGTCCCACACACACAATATATATATATATATGTTGCCTTATCTTGAACTATTTTAAATTACTTTAATACTTTTTTTCCACATCTACTCTCCATAAACTGTAATGACAAAGCAAAACATCTGTGACAACTTTGTCAAGTCAAGTCAAGTCATCTTTATTTATATAGCGCTTTTTACAATACAGATTGTATCAAAGCAGCTTCACAGTGATAACATGAAAATAATACAAAAAAAAACAATTTCATCATCATCCACCTTTAAGGCAGATCTATAATATTGTTGAATATTAAATGTCCCCAACTAAGCAAGCCAGAAGGTAAGGCAACAGCGGCAAGGAACCAAAACTCCATCAGGGACAGAATGGAGAAAAAAAACCTTGGGAGAACCCAGGCTCAGTCGGGGGCCAGTTCTCCTCTGGCCAATGAGTGAACAGTGTATAAGTTCAGAATGAATCAGAGTATTTGTCCAGTTCCGGTTGGTTGAAGTCGGAGTGGAGAGGAGGAGAGACTGGTTGACACTTCAGGTCAGCGGCGTCGTCGTCGTGTCCTGGCGCTGGTCCTTCATCAGATCTGGATACGGCCTGGTTCCGGTGGACAGCAGTAAACCTCGGGATAGACAGAGAGACTAATATTAGTGTAGACGCCATCCTTATTATGATGTACCAAGTACATCAGGATTTACGGGAAGTGTTCCCGGTCCCGGCTGTTCTAAACTATGCAGCCTAATTATATAAGTCTATAATGTGTTATGTGTATGCTAGGCCGAAGAGATGTGTTTTTAGTCTAGATTTGAACTGACAGAGTGTGTCTGCTTCCCGGACAATGGTAGGAAGACTGTTCCAAAGTTTTGGTGCTAAGTAGGAAAAGGATCTACCGCCAGCAGTCGATTTTGATATTCTAGGTATTATTAACTGGCCGGAATTTTGAGATCGCAGTAGACGTGAAGGACTATAATGCGTTAAGAGCTCGCTCAAGTACTGTGGAGCTAAACCATTTAGTGCTTTGTAAGTGATCAGCAATATTTTAAAATTTATACGATGTTTAATAGGCAGCCAATACAGTGTTGACAGAACGGGGCTAATATGGTCATACATCCTGGTTCTAGTAAGAACTCGAGCTGCTGCGTTTTGAACTAGCTGTAGTTTGTTTATTAAGCGTGCAGGGCAGCCACCCAGTAGAGCATTACAATAATCTAGCCTTGAGGTCATGAACGCATTAACTAATTGTTCTGCATTATTCATTGAGAGCATATGACGTAATTTAGATATATTTTTAAGATGGAAGAAAGCGGTTTTACAGATACTAGACACATGACTTTCAAATGAAAGATTGGTATCAAAGAGCACACCCAGGTTCCTAACCGACGACGAAGACTTAACAGAGCAGCCATCAAGTGTTAGACAGTACTCTAGGTTATTACGTGTGGAAGTTTTTTGTCCAATAATTAGAATCTCTGTTTTTAGTAGTAGGAAATTACTAGTCATCCAATTTTTTATATCAGCTATGCATTCCGTTAATTTTGTGAATTGGTAGGTTTCGTTAGGTTTTGAAGAAATATACAGCTGAGTATCGTCGGCATAACAGTGAAATCTAATTCCATGTTTCCTAATGATATCTCCTAATGGTAGCATATACAGAGTGAACAGCAGCGGTCCTAGTACTGAGCCTTGTGGTACGCCATACTGAACTTGTGATTGATAAGACATCTCTTCATTTACTGCTACAAACTGATAACGGTCAGATAAGTATGATTTAAACCATGCTAGTGCAATTCCACTAATGCCAACATAATGTTCGAGTCTATTTAAAAGGATGTTGTGGTCAATGGTGTCAAATGCAGCACTAAGATCCAGTAATACTAATAGAGAGATACAACCACGATCGGATGATAAGAGCAAATCATTTGTGACTCTAACGAGAGCTGTCTCGGTACTATGGTACGGTCTAAATCCGGACTGAAAATCCTCGCAGATATCATTTCTTTCAAGAAAGGAACACAGTTGTGAGGATACTGCTTTTTCTAATATCTTTGACAGAAATGGCAGATTAGAGATCGGCCTGTAATTGACTAATTTTGTAGGATCAAGTTGCTGTTTTTTAACAAGCGGTTTAATCATAGCTAGCTTAAAGGTTTTTGGTACGTATCCTAGAGACAAAGATGAATTAATGATATTAAGAAGAGGATCTATGACATCTGGAAGCATCTCTTTCAGCAGCTTAGTCGGTATAGGGTCTAACATGCACGTTGTGGATTTAGATGATTTGACGAGTTTGCAAAATTCTTCCTCTCCTATAGCAATGAATGAATCAAATTTTCCCTCAGGGAGACTACAATGCACTTCCTGATGCGATACTGTATTAGACGGTTGCATAGTTATAATTTTGTCCCTGATATTATCGATCTTATAAGTGAAGAAGTTCATAAAGTCATTACTGCTGTGTTTCTTGGAAGCTTCTGGGCTTGAAGCTTTCTTTTTCGTTAGTTTAGCCACTGTTTCAAATAAATACCTAGGATTATGTTTATTTTCTTCTAATAGGGTTGAAAAATAAGCAGATCTAGCAGCTTTTAAAGCCTCTCTGTAAGCAATCGAGCTCTCCTTCCATGAAATCCGAAACACCTCTAGTTTTGTTTTCTTCCAGTTGCGCTCCATTTTTCTGGCTGCTCTCTTAAGGGCCTGAGTGTGCTCGTTGTGCCACGGCGTTGGACTATGTTCTTTAATCTTCTTTAAGCGCAGCGGAGCAACTGTGTCTAAAGTGCTGGAAAAGAGAGAGTTAAAAGTTTCTGTTGCAATATCAAGTTCTTCTAAGCTATCCGGGATGCTGAGATGATGAAACTGATTAGGAAGATTATTGATAAAGCAATCTTTAGTAGCAGAAGTAATCGGTCTAACATATTTATAACACGGAGTCGGCTTTGCAGCCTTGGCTAAATGTAATTTACACGAGACTAGATAGTGATCTGAGATGTCATCGCTCTGTTGCAGTATTTCAACGGCATCAACATCTATTCCATGTGATAGTATTAGGTCTAGAGTATGATTACGACAATGAGTCGGTCCTGACACGTGTTGTCTAACTCCAATTGAGTTTATAATGTCTTTAAATGCCAATCCCAATGCATCTTTTTCATTATCTATGTGTATATTAAAGTCACCAACAATTAGTACTTTATCTGCAGCCAATACTAATTCTGATAGAAAGTCCGCAAATTCTTTGATAAAGTCTGTATGGTACCCTGGTGGCCTGTATACAGTAGCCAGCAGAATTTTCAAACGTGATTTATCGTTTACACTATATATTTTTACATTAAGCACCAACACTTCAAAAGAATTATATTTACAACTAGATTTCTTAGTGGTTTTGAAAATATTACTATAAATTACAGCAACACCTCCTCCTTTGCGTTTCAGACGAGGTTCATGTTTATAACCGTAATCTTGTGGGGTTGACTCATTTAAAGCAATGTAATCGTTTGGTTTTAGCCAGGTTTCTGTTAAACACAGCACATCTAGGTTATAATCTGTAATCATATCATTAACTATTAGCGCTTTTGAAGTAAGAGATCGAATATTCAGCAACCCAAGCTTTATCATTTGCTCATTTGTATTATATCTATTTTTTATTTGTTGAAGATCAATTAAATTTTTAACCTTAGATGGGTTTGAACGTATTTTTGATTTCCAAGTTCGGGGAACAGACACAGTCTCTATATGATGATATCTAGGTGAAAGAGGCTCTATGTGATGGGATTTATCTGACCTTGGTGACGTGAGGCCGCTAGCAGACGGTCGGTTAAGCCAGTCTGTCTGCTTCCTGACCTGAGGCCCAGATTGTCATGTTTTAGCTCTAAGACTATGAGCCAAATTACTAGAGAGAAGAGCAGCACCATCCCAGGAGGGATGAATACCATCTCTTTTCAACAGGTCAGGTTTGCCCCAAAAACTTTTCCAATTGTCTATGAATTCTATATTATTTCGTGGACACCACCCAGACAGCCAGCCATGGAGTGAACACAATCTACTAACTATCTCATCACTCCGGCGAACAGGAAGGGGGCCAGAGCAAATTACAGTGCTTGACATCGTACTTGCAAGTTCACACACCTCTTTAATATTAATTTTGGTGATCTCCGACTGGCGGAGTCGAACATCATTAGTGCCGACGTGAATAATAATCTTAGAGAATTTACGTTTAGCATTAGCCAGCACTTTCAAATTTGCTTTGATGTCAGGCGCTCTGGCTCCCGGCAAACATGTGACTATGGTGGCTGGTGTCTCTATTTTCACGTTCCGTGTAATAGAATCGCCAATAACTAGGGCACAATCAGAATAATTCTCAGTGGGTGTTTCACTGAGCGGGGCAAATCGATTTGTTATCGGAACGGAAAAGTGGTTTTTTGATCCGCGACTAGAGCGATCCCTCACTGTCACCCATCTGCCCTGCTGCACGGGCTCTACTTCAGCCGGAACCGACTCATGTAAAGAGTTCACTAGGCTAGGCGCATCCAAAATAGTATCTAAAGCTCTAGCACTCTTCTTACTATTCTCGATTAAAGTTTGGATGCGTGTCTCTAGTTCTGAAATCTTCTCTGTCAGCCTGACTGTCTCCTTGCATTTATCACATATAAATCCTATATTGCCGACAGAGAAGGCTATGGTAAACATGTGACATGAAGTGCAGGTGACAATAACAGGAGAAGACATTACTCACCGTGTTTGTTGAATCTAAGGTAAATGTTAAACAATTGCTTAGTGACAGTGTGTGTGTGTTATTTAATACATTAAGTTAAGCTAAATGAGAAATGTTGAAATATGAAAAAAACTTCACTTTTCGTTTATTTAAAGTAAAATTATTTTTATGGCTTTTTAGCATTTTTTTCCCCCTTCAATTTTGTTGTTCCAGGCCAATTTGATGCAAGTAAACTAGCCTATATATGAAAAAATACAATAAAATAAGCACTTGGCAGGAGTGAGCTGCTACAATGTGAATATTAATCAGAGTATTTTACTGGAAAAATGAATTGCATTCATTGTGGTTTCATATCTGGTGTTTCTGAGGCCCCCTAACATAGGCCTATTTTTCACATATGGAATTGTGTTATCAAGTATCAATTTTGTTTACTTTTTGTCATACGGTGGGAAAAAGTGTCAAGCACACTTTTAAGTTAAGTATATTTTTCAAGCTATAAAAATGGCCTTGGGGTCTCCCATGCATCATTGAATTTGCCATCAATTTAAGCACTAAATCACTAGATGGAGCTCTTGAACCGAACACGGCGTTGATGATGGTCGTACTCCGGATGGCCCGGCAGGACCCCCACCTAGCAAAAGCGGTTAAGCTCTGACAGAATGTGATTGTAAAAGATCTCTTCCAAACTTTAATAATCTTCTTGCAAGGTCAGCATTGTCGGTTGTAAAGCAGATTAAGGAGCTCTTTTATTCCGGATCAGCACTACCTGTTCCAGAGATGTCTGGCTTGTCAACCAACAAGCATGCTGTGCAATCTCTCTTTCTGTTTCTCTTCTTCATTTGTCCCACACGTTCTGTGCCTCTGTTTATCCCTGTTTGCGTTTTCTACTAGTGTGGTTTGGCATATCATCTGCAAACATACCAGTTTGCAAAATAACTGCCTCTATATCAGGGAAACTCCGTTTAAACAGCCTGGATTGGATCCATCATAAACATGAGTCTAACATAAATGCACAGCTTAT